>NC_060280.1:91405577-91446603 GCF_021613505.1 Equus quagga
CAGTGACGACGGGGCAGCGTCGGGCGCGCTCTCCCCCGGCGCGGCCTCGGGGCTCCCGCGGCAGCCACTGTCGCCGCGCGCACCCGTGCGCAACCCGCGCGTCGAGCACACGCTCCTGGAGACCAGCCGGCGGCTGGAGCTGGCGCAGGCGCACGAGCGTGGGTCCGGCCGCAGCAGCCCCGCCCCCGGCCCCGCCCCCAACCCCGCCCCCGCCTCGCCGGGCCCCGCGCAGCTGCAGCTGGTGCGCGAGCAGATGGCCGCGGCGCTGCGGCGCCTGCGCGAGCTCGAGGACCAGGCGCGCGCGCTGCCCGAGTTGCAGGAGCAGGTGCGCGCGCTGCGTGCGGAGAAGGCGCGGCTGCTGGCGGGGCGCGGGCCGGCCGAGCCCGACGGGGAGGCCGAGGCGCGCCCGGACAAGCTCGCTCAGCTGCGGCGGCTCACCGAGCGCCTGGCCACCTCCGAGCGCGGCGTCCGCGCCAGGCCCGGCGCCCGGGCTGACGGCCCCGACGGGTCGGCTTCGAGGCGCAGCGAGGGCGCGCCCCAGGTCCTCGACGGGGCGGACGGGATCCCCGACGGAGCGCCGCAGACGCGGGAGGCGAGCGCCCAGGCCGTGCCGGAGATTCAAGAGGCGGGCGCCCAGGCCGTGCCAGAGACCCGGGAGGCCGGCGTGGAGGCAGCTCCCGAGACTGTCGAGGCGGACGCGTGGGTGACCGAGGCGCTGCTGGGGCTGCCCGCGGCCGCCGAGCGCGAGCTGGAGCTCATGCGCACCAGCCTGGAGCACCAGCGCGGGGTGAGCGAGCTCCTGCGGGGCCGGCTGCGCGAGCTGCAGGAGGCCCGCGAGGCTGCCGAGGAGGAGGCGGCGGCAGCGGCAGCGGCTCAGCCTCAGCCGCGCGAGGCTGCCACCCAGACCCCGTGGGCTTGTGTCGAGAAGGCCACGCAGACAGAGCCCCCCGAAGAGGCCCCTTCCCTGACGCAGGAGAGCCCGCCCAGCCCCACGGATGGGGACAGAGCCGTGGCCCCCGCCGGTGAGTCCCGACCCCTCGCTGAGCCCTGGCTTGCTGGCCTCCGGACTCGAACTCAGTGTCCTCATCTGCTCCCATCAGGCGTCCTCAAATCCATCATGAAGAGGAGAGACGGTACACCTGGCGCCCAATCCAGCCCAGGTCCCAAGAGCCTGCAGTTTGTTGGGGTCCTCAACGGAGAGTGAGCACTTTCCCCTCCCCGTGGCAGCATCTGCGGGAACACGGACTGGGGTTTGAATCCGAGCTCTGCCCCGCGCTCGCACGTGTCGGCAAACCTCATCTGTAAAATGGGGACGGCCACTCCCACCTCGCAGGACTCCAGAAGGAGCCCCCAGGGGAGGCTCAGTAGACGCCTCCCACCCTGCCCCCAGGTACGAGAGCTCCTCCAGCGAGGACGACACTGACAGCGACAGCGAGGACGGCGCTGCCGAGCCCCCAAGGAACCGCTCCTCGGGCTCCGGGGAAGACAGCAGCGGGGGATCCGACTCGGGCACCCCCGGGCCTCCCAGCAGCGGGGATGTCCAGGACCCCGAGGCGGAGGCGGAGGCGGCGGCGACGGAGCCTGAGCCTGAGCCTGAGCCTCAGCTGGGTGCACAGGGCAGGTGAGCGGCGCCGGCGACCCGGCGTGGGGACGGCTGCTCTCTTTCCCGTCCCCGCGGCCCAGGCTCCAGACCCCTCCTGAGCATCTCCTGCTCCTCGGTAGGTGCGAGCTGAGCCCCCGATTGCGGGAGGCGTGCGCAGCGCTGCTCCGGCAGCTGAGCCGGCCCCGCGGAGTGGCCCGCGACAGCGTGAGTGCCGGGAGAGGCCTTCACTGATGGAGTCGTGGGCCCCACCCGGGACCTCCCCTGACGCCCTCTTAAGGAAGCAGTCGAGTTTCCCAGAGTTGGGGGGGCCCCATGTGCCATCCCCTCGCGCCAGAGACCGACACCGATCCCAGGCTCTCCAAAGGGATCTCCGCCCCAGGACCCCGCTGATCTTTCCCTGGTGCCACGAAAGGGGCCCGCCCCAGCACGACCCACGCCCCAGCCCCACGCCCGCACTCCGCCTTCCTCCACTTCAGGTTCTCCCTCAGGCTCTTCCCTAGAAAGGGAGGACCCTGTCCCTCGAGCCCTGGACCCGCACTGACTACTCCCTCCTCGGGAGGGGTGCCATCCCATGGGTACCCAGGGGCCCCCTTAGACAAGCAAGGACCGTCCTCCCGTGCCTGGATTCCCAGCCCCACCCCCGTCCCTGACACCTTTCCCCCTGTCCCCGCAGGGCGCGGCGCGCCTGGTGGCCCAGGAGTGGTTTCGAGTGTCGAGCCAGCGGCGCTCTCAGGCGGAGCCCGTGGCCGGGGTGCTGGGCGCGGTGGCGCGCCTGGGACCTGAGCTGCTGGCGCACGTGGTGAACCTGGCGGATGGCAACGGGAACACTGCCCTGCACTACAGCGTGTCCCATGGGAACCTGGCCATCTCCAGCTTGCTGCTGGATACCGGTCAGCGCCTTCCTCCGGGGTTACAGGGTCCCTCCTGGATGGGTCGCCAAGGGCCTTTTGAGCTCTGTCCTGAGCCGCCTCTCATTTTGCAGGGGGTGGGAATACCTGGCTTGGGGATTAGGTAGACTGCATCGAGGGGCCTCCCACCAGCCTTAGCTTCCTCATCTGGGAAGTGGGGTGCAATGCCTCCCTCCTGGGGCAGCTGACACGTGTAGAACAGTGGCAGGCACGTGGTAGGAGGTCAGTCGATGCTCACCATGCCTCCTGTCCGTGGATCTTCAGCCCTGGCGCTCACCTCCTTCCTGGCCGCAGTGTGCAGCCGCTCACCTCTCCAGCCTTGGGGGAGGTGCTCATTGATCAGGACTCTGACTACCCTCCCCCGCTGGGGGGCTGCATCCTGTCCTTCACCCCCAGTTCTGCATCAGCTCCATTTCACGCATTTCTGTCACTTGCCTCCTGCTTGCGCGTCCCGTCTCCACTTTCCCCGTTCTGGAGCAGAGATGCACACACCCAGGTGTTGCTGAGCGCACCGACATGCACTGAGGGCCCACTAGGTACCATGGCAGTGCCAGGGGTGGGCCGCCCACATACGGCTGCTTTCCCCATGGGACTCAGAGCAGAGGGGCCAGTGGACAGTAGACAAACCGACTGCCCGCCAAGAGCCCTCTTCAGGTCCCACTGTTGTGTGTCCCGTCCGTCCCCGCTCCCCCTCCCCCCAAACACACGGTTCCACCCATCCCTGCAGGTCTTGGTGACTTGGGGATGCGGACAGCGGCTCTGGGCTGGACAGGGAGCTGGGGTTTGGGAGAGGGGACGATGCACCAGTTTGAAAGGGTTCCTGGGCGTCTCCTGCCTTAAAGGGGCTGCAGACCGGGGCTGTGACAGGTCCGGTTATTCTGTGTTCCAACCCCCAGGTGGCTCCAACTTCCCAGACCTTGCCCTCGGCCTTCTGGTTCTCACCTCGACATCCTCTCTGCCCCTACCTGTGTGCTGCCATGTCGACCTGGCCGCCCCCGCCCCGGGCTGTTTCTTCTTTTATCTTCCTGGAACGCAGGGCCTGGATGTGGCTGTGTCCCCTCCTTGCTCTGTATCTCTACTTCCAGACCTTTTCCTCTCCTCCCTCAACCCCACCTTGGAGCCTCTTACTGATCAGACTGCTGCCCTCTCCGCCCCTTCTTCTGGCTTCTCGCTCTGGCCTCGAGGCATGCTTCCCTCGTTTCTTGCATTTGAGCTCTTGGCCGGCTCTCCTCTCCAGCCTAATGCTCACCAGCTCCAGCATCCTCATCACGACCCCTCCAGTTGGAGAGCTTCTCAGTTCCTCGACCTGCGTCGCCCCCTTCACCTCGACCTCTGCCCTACATCAGCCTTGCACTTAGGTCACCCCAATACCATGATGGCGCCATAACCATGTCCCCTCCATACGCTCACTTCCTAGCACCTGCCTTCTCAACTCTCACCTCCCAACGTCTCAACTCGCTGTCTTCCGTTGCCCTTGGACCTTACGGGACCGTCATCCATTGCTCCCACTCCATCTCGCTGCCCCCCCGCCCCTTGCCTCCTTGCTCGCCCTCTGGCCTGTCATGACCTACTTTCATGTGTCCCTCCCTCAGCTCACCAGACTTGCC
Source organism: Equus quagga (assembly GCF_021613505.1). Lineage (NCBI taxonomy): Eukaryota > Metazoa > Chordata > Mammalia > Perissodactyla > Equidae > Equus > Equus quagga. The sequence goes on from NC_060280.1 coordinate 91,409,696, forward strand.
TGGCAGACCCCAGCATGGCACACAGTAGACACTCAAGTGTTTGTTGAGCGAATGTGTGGGCTTTCACGGATGGCCGTGTGTGCATGTGCGTGGGGAGAGGGAGAGTGGAGACGGACAATTATCAAGTAAAAACACAAAATGACTTCACAATGGTGGGGGACCTGGCATTCAACAGTCTAGTGAATGCAGTCTGTACACAGCCAGGGGCCGTGAGGGAGGGCCAGGATGTGAGAGAACTGATCCCAGAGGAAAGTGAGCTGAGGCTGTGCCCTGTCCTGAAGGACGGCCAGCAGTCCCCAGCCTGCGTCCGTTTCCTGGCAGCTGTAAGGCAGCCCGGCAGTGTGGGCAGCTAACAGAGAAGTTCTTCTTCTGGCCCTTCTGGAGGCCGCAAGGCCGAAATCACGGTGTTGGCGGGGTTGGTTCCTTCTTGGGCCTCAGACGGAGGATCTGCCCGTGCCTTTCTCCCAGCTCCTGGCGGGGCCAGCGACCCCGCGTGGTCCCTGGTGGTTGACGGGCACTTAGCTCTTCTCTGCCTTCGTCATCACGTGGTGTTCTGGTCGTCTCTATGCCTCGTCTTCTAAGGACACCCGTCCTATGGGATTAGGGCCTGCCGTAATGACCTCATCCTACCCTCCTTACATTTCCAAAGACCCTATTTCCAATTAAGGTCACATTCGCTAGGGTTACTTTTTTGGGGACACAATTCAATCTAACACAGGCTTGGGGTGAAACAATTCCAGAAGGAACAGGAGTTAGACAACAGAGAGCCTCAGAGACCATGTAGATAACGGCCTGTACTCTGGGAGCGATGAGGAGACACATGGTTTTAAATAGATGACTGGCCAGATTTCTTTTGATCTGCTGCATGGAACCTGGAGTGGATTGTGACACCAGGGTGGCCCAGCTGGCAGTTATCTAGGGGAGCAATGTTGGTGGCTTGGTGGGTAGGAGGTATGAAGACAGAAACGTCATTTATTCAATCAACAAACATTTACTGAGGACTTACGTGCTAGGTATTGTTCTAGGTACTGGGGGTACAGCAGCGAACAAGACCAAGTCCCCAAACCAGTGTGAAGTAGGGAGGTGAGGGAAGGCTTCACCAGTGGAGATCTGAGCAGTACCTGAAGGTCAGGTCCACTGGGAAGAGCGCCTTGCAGGCAGAGGAGACAGTAAATCATGACCCAGGGTGACCACTCCTCTTACATGGCTACTGAACCCGAGGCTTGGGGAGAAATGAGCAGACCAGGTTGGGGTGTTGGCTTCTGGGTGGACTGACCCCCTTCTCTCCCAGGGGTCTGTGACGTTGACCGCCAGAACCGAGCCGGCTACTCGGCTCTCATGCTGGCTGCGCTCACCTCCGTGGGGAGGGAAGAGGAGGACATGGCTGTGGTCCAGAGACTCTTCCACATGGGCAACGTCAATGCCAAGGCCAGCCAGGTGTGTGCACACCCCCTCCCTGGCTTTGAATCCAGGGGTCACTTCCACTTCGGGAGCCCACCCATCTCTGACCTCCCTTCCCTGAGCCCACCTCAGCCCTGTCCCCTTCTCCCCAACTCCTCAGACGGGGCAGACGGCCCTCATGCTCGCCATCAGCCATGGCCGCCAGGACATGGTGGCGGCCCTGCTGGCGTGTGGGGCAGATGTGAACGCACAGGACGCAGATGGGGCCACAGCACTGATGTGCGCCAGTGAATATGGGCGCCTGGACATGGTCCAGTTGCTGCTGGCCCAGCCAGGCTGCGACCCTGCCCTCCTGGACAATGTGAGCCACCGTGGGGCTGCTGGGGGAGGGGGTTGGCGGGGCACCTGTGCTTGGTTCAGGGACCTGACTGTCCTCCTTGTTTCTCAGGAGGGCACCAGTGCCCTGGCCATGGCCCTGGAGGCCGAGCAGGATGAGGTTGCCGCTCTGCTGCACACCCACCTGAGCTCGGGTCAGGCTGGTCCCCTGGTGAGTGCAGGGCTGCACACCTGGGGCTGGGGAGGACACCAAGTGTGCCCCCGGGAGGAGCTCTGGTGGTGGGGAACCTGGGTCTGAAGTCTGCTGTGGGGCTAGAATTTGACGTTCAACCTGCAGGTCATCCCTGAGGTAGACACATGCCCGCCTTAGAGGCCAGGGCCTGAGGCCTCCAGAGGAGAAGTGGGTAGGATCAGCGTAGAGGTGTGAGACCTCGCTCAGACCCTCCAGTGAGGGGACTCCTGTTCCTGCCCCCAGGGGTCTCCAAGCAAAGGAATAGGGCCCCTTTGGAGTTGGGCAGGGAGCGGGGAGGAGGACACGGGCTCCGCGCAAGCCAGAGCTTCAGGAGGGCAGACTGGCCGAGCCTGCCAGCTGCAGAGGGAGGGCCGGCTGGGAGCAGAGGGCTCAGGCTGCCCCCCAGGTGAGGAAGCTTCTATTCAAGAACCAAGCGCCAGACTGCTCTCAGCACAGTCCTAACCACGCTCACCCATCCGCTCAGCGTGTCCGTCCTGTGCTCTCCTGCAGAGACGGGGCGGGCGGCGTGAGTCACGCCCAGCCAGCCTAGCTCTGCAGTAGGGAGTGGGCTCCTCCTCAGGCACAGCCACAGTGCAGGGAAGCAAGACCCCCACTATGAGAAACACCCCCAGGTCTGAGGGGGCTGAAACCCACGGAGACTGTGATCTGTGACATGACTACCCCCCACCTCTCTCTCACCAGCCGGCCCCTGACTCCCCTGCGGCCGAGCCTAGTGGAGGAGGCGGCAGTGACAATGGAGAGGACCCCCAGCCTCAGTGAGCTACCTGGCACACTGGACCAGAAAGCGGGGAGAGACCTTTCGCTCCCCCACCTGGGCTTCTGAGGCACAGCAGGGGCCAGCGTGGACCAGCAAGGTGGGGCAGGGGCTGAGGAATGACAGAGCCCCTAGGCCACCCACTCCCCCAACCTCCTTTCCTAATAAAGCATTCCCCGCTCAGCTTGTGTCTTGTTTGGGGGTCACCCATAAACACGAGATTCCCCTTCCTCAAAAAAAGGTGCCCTGTTGGGTAAGACCCACCCCAGGTTTCCAGAGCATCAAGGGCCAGTAACCCCTGAAAAACCCCAATGGAAGATTTTACAAGCCTAGTGACAACCCAGACAAAAACCCGAGTATACATATAATATCGGCACTTTATTAACAGTCGTAGGTCATCCCCGTGGGCCAAGCGGTAGAACTCCGGTTCATCTAGGACCCTGTAAATAGACCCAAGCATGAGATGGTGACATCTCCCCTTGCCCATCTCCCCGGAAACGGCAAGCTCCGTTGTCTTGCCAAACTCAGCAGACCCTTTCTACGCGCCCCCAGCCCCGTGGGCTTGGCTAAGCCTCCCTTGCACCAAGCAAGCGTCTCACAGGGGTCTGCTCTTTGCCACTCCAGTCCTGCAGGCACCAACCGCATGTTCAGCGCAGCCTCCGGGCCTCTCGCTCTGACTCCAACAGGGTGAGCACGTCGCCCTCGCGCACGGGGCCTTTCACGTTGCGGATGATGGAGCGGCTCGTGTCGTCCATAAATTCCACGCGCACCTACGGGGTGGGAAGGAGTCAGGGCCGGCCACGAACTGGCAGCGCACTTGGATTCTCAGGGGACGTGTCGGGGCCGGCCGAGAGATACCTAAAGAGAACTGCGGCCGGGAGAGAAGCTGAAGAAAGCTGAGACATAGAGAGCAAAGCTCTCCAGCGCCAGAAGCAGCCACCGGGGGTGGGGGGACAACAACTGCAGCCCTGGGCCCGTTGGAGACCGGAGCGCAATCGGAAGGAGGTGGAGCCACACAGTGGTCGCGGGGGCGGGCTAAGGCACGAGGAGGGACGCCGGGGCTCAGACCCGGTCGGCAGGACCTCGGACCCTCCGGGAGCCCGGGGATAAGAGGGACGTCCGTTCCGAGATTCCAGCCGGCAGCGCCTGGAGCACGAAGGGGATCATCCTTAGGGGCTCAGACCCCGGAGCGCCCCCAGCCGCTCACCTGCGTGCACTGTCCCTGCGAGCCGGTCCTGCCCAGCACCTTGGTGACCTGGCGGAGACAAGCTGGGGTCAGACCAGGCGGGCCCGGTCCCCCGAACCTCTCTTTCCTCACCCCGGCGCCCAAGTCCGAGCCCTCGCCTCACCCTGGCCAGTTTGATGGGCTGCACGCGACTCGTGTCCATGATGGCGGCGCGGCGGCGGTCGGGAGGAGAGGAGTCACGTGCTTCGGGGAGAGTTTTTATACTGCGTCCTAGCCCCGCCCACTAAACCTCTCGCGAGACCAGCCGCACCCTTCCCAGCAACCCCCGCGGCGGAGACGTCACTGGCGCCCTTCAGCGCGGACGGAAGATGGCGTCCGCTACCCGCTTCATCCAGCGGCTGCGGAACTGGGCATCCGGGGTGCGCGGGGCGGGAGGGGCCGCCCTGGGGGGCTGCGGGCTCCATGCGCCCCGGACCCGCTCCCGCCCGCTCCTCACCTCCCTCCTGCTCCCCAGGGCCCGAGGGCCCTAGTGCCGAGATCCCCCAAGGCCGGACCCCTCGCTCAGCCCGGGACCCCCAATGGTGACCCCTTCGGCCTGGGACACACCCACCTCCACCCCAGCCCTTGACCTTCCCTTGGCCGGGGACCCACTCAGGCCTGAGGTGTCCCTACTGCCGGGCCTTCTTAGACTTGTGGCCCGGGTCCCCGGCTTTCCTTTCCAGCCCCATCTCCCTGTCCACACTGGCCCGTGTTCCTGCCCCGGTTGCCCATCTCCCTGCCCCGCTTGCCCATCGCTGGCCTTCCCTTCCCTTGTCCACCCCGGGCTGCCCCTGTTCTCTCGCCCCCTCCTCTCCTGGGCTGCCCTCCTGGCTGACCGCCTTCCTCTCCTCCTCCCACAGCAAAACTTGCAGGCGAAGCTGCAGCTGCGCTACCAGGAGATCTCCAAGCGGTGAGCCCGCCCCGCTCGCTGCCCGGACTCCGGCCCTGTCCTGTCCTCCCTCCAGCAAAAACAAAATCCGCGTTCCTTTAGACCCCTGGAGCGCTGGGCCGGGATCCTGCCTCCAGCCCCGTGGCAGGTCTGGAGGCGGAGGTTTGCCTTCAACCTTGCTGGACTCTCTCGGAGACGGCTGCTCGTGCAACAGCCGGGCTGGGCGTGAATTCTGGGTGGGAATCGTGTGCAGATGTGCGGCCCTCAGGGTGGCCCCAAGCCACACTGGAAAAACGTGGAGGCTCGGAGGGACTCAGTCATTGGCTTAAAGTCGCTCAGAAGCTAGAAAGGGACAGCTGGGGTTTGAACCCAGAAGTATCGTTGATTTCAAACTCACTGACGTCCAAAAATGAGTTGATATTTACAAGCCCCTGCCATGTCCTCAGCCTTGGGGACACCAGCGGGAACAAGAAAAGTTGTTATCCTCACTCCTTGCATGGAGGTCAGGTCCTAGGGAGAGAGAAACATAGTCGGGAATTAAATACAGCAGGTAAAAAAAAAAAAAGGTGGTTCTGGAATGCTGCGAAGACAAAACAGAATGAATGAGAGTAGCTGAGGGTGGCTCCCTCAGGTCACATGGTCAGGAAAGGTCTTTTTTTTCAGAGATTGACATTTGAGTCTCCTGAATGAGGAGAAGGAGGCAAAGGATAATTATTGAAAAGACATTCTGGGCAGAAAGCGCCCAGGTTTGCGTCCCCAAAAAGCCAGAAATGGAAAGGAGAGCAGGGTGGCTGGAACACAGGGAGGTGACGGGGTGGATGTCCACACAGGTGGGAGGGCCAGGCAGAGGTGAGGCAGCTACGGAGGGTCAGCCTGAAAGGAGGAAAAATCGCGTTAAAATAGGCACATTCGCGTGAATGCCTACATGTTGCACTGATTCCAAATATCAAAAGTTTCAAATGCCTTTTCCATGCCGGCTAGTTGCGGGGCCAGTGGAGGAACCGCTTTTCTGAAATTTTCACCTTTAACGGCGCCCCCTAGTGGTTCATCTGGGCGTTTCTGTCGGGCGCTGGTTCTTTTGACCTGTGCTAGGTTGTAACAAGTTTTGGCCTGGTCTTCAGAGGGTCGTCTCTGCACTCCAGGGCTTAAGCAGATTCTGACTTTCACACGGGATGTTACTTTTAATGTTAAATTTTGAAACTTTATTTTTATCTTATTTCTCATCTTTTTATACAATGACGATCACTTTGTTTAAAGAAAAACTGAAATCCTGGCAAGACGGTTACCAGACTAAAAAGTTATTTAAAAACATGGTTGAGGGGCCGGCCTGATGGCATAGTGGTTAAGTTGGTGCACTCCACTTCAGTGGCCTGGGGTTCACTGGTTCGGATCCCAGGCGTGGACTGCCACACATTCCTCAAGCCATGCTGTGGCAGCATCCCACATACAAAATAGAGGAAGATTGGCTCAGATGTTGGCTCAGTGACAATCTTCCTCAAGCAAAAAGAGGAAGATTGGCAACAGATGTTAGCTCAGGGCCAATCTTCCTCACCAAAAACAAAAGAATAAAGAAAAAAAAAAGTTGATTGAAAACCTGATCTGTTAATGACTTTTTCCTGTCTTTTCTGCCCTCCCTCTTTGCTGTGTTTTCCAGGGAAGCTCCTCTTTTGTTTTGAGGTTAACATTTCCTTCTCAGGCCTCTTTGTAGATGCACCCCCGGGTTTAGCCCAAGCCGGACACGGCTCTGTGCACCCCCACCCTGGCTGCTGCGACCAGGAGCTGGCAGGAAATGCAGAGGCCTGGGAGGCTCAGAGGACAAGAGCCTCTTTGAGTAAGAAGCTTTGATCCCAGCAGGCTACTCCAGAGAGTTCCTGAGATAACAGGGCATGCTGGGGTCCTGCAGCCTGGCTTTTGGGGACAAAGCCCCTCAGAATGAGCTAAGTCTGGGACTCCCACCCACCAGTGTCTAGGGGGTGGGCAGCACCTCAGCCCCCAGCCTCTTCATTTCCTGAGCACCTGCAGGTGGAAGGGAGGCCAGCAGCCAAGCTCTGGGCTGTGGGGGGTGGGAACAGGCCTGGGTGCCCAGCCAGAAGGTCCTCCACACCCACCACATTGGGGGCAGCTGGGGGACTTGCGGTGGGGCAGACCCAGGCCTTGCCTTCCCGCACCTTCACATCCAGAGCAGGAGCTGCCACCTGCTTCTGGGCCCCACACCCTCCCCAGTTATACATCCATGACAGTGCCCCAAGGGCAACCCCTGGCCTGCAGCCTGGGCCCAGGGCTGCCAACCCCGAGTCTTGTGACTGAGGTGCTGGGCCCGTGCCAGCCCAGCCGGCTGTTGGTTTGCTTCAAGGCCACTTTTCTTTTTCCTTAGAACTCAGCCTGCTCCCAAGCTGCCTGTGGGCCCCAGCCACAAGCTCTCCCACAATTACTACTGCACTCGAGATGGCCGCCGGGAAGCCGTGCCACCCTCCATCGTCATGTCCTCACAGAAGGTGCTGGCGTCAGGCAAGCCAGCAGAGAGGTGAGGACCCCACCACAGCCCTGCGACCAGCCCGTCTCCTGCTGGTGCTTTTCCAGGTCCCGTTTATTGGGCATCAGCTGGATCAGCAACAGTGCTGCGGGGGCCGTTGGTGCACGGGCTCATTCAATCTCCAGCCAACCCGGGGCTGGGGTTAGGGCCTCAGCCAGTGGTGGGTTTCCTGCAAAGCAGACAAAGCTCCAGGGTCCCTTCCAGGGTCCTAGGACAAGCCCAGGCCTGGTTGTTTTTATGATTTTTGGTCTTTTTGTTTTTTTTTTTTTTGAGGAAGATTAGCCCTGAGCTAACATCTGCTGCCAATCCTCCTCTTTTTGCTGAGGAAGACTGGCCCTGAGCTCACATCCGTGCCCATCTTCCTCTACTTTATCAGGCTGGGCCCTAATTTTGTATTCTTAGAGAATTGCATTAACCTCAGGCCCCTCAAGAGGCAGGTTGGCCCCTGGCTTCAGCTGCCTTCTCTTAATCAAACGGGAATAATAGTAGTTTCTCCTTTAGAGAGTTCTGCTGTGACAGAACCACAGACCGGTGGCTCATAAACAACTGGAACTTATTTCTCACAGATTTGGAGGCTGGGAAGTCCAAGATCAAGGCACCTGCAGGGGCCGGCCCAGTGGCGCATCGGTTATGTGCGCACATTCCGCTTCAGCGGCCCGGGGTTCGCCGGTTGGGGTCCCAGGTGCTGACTTAGCACCACTTGGCAATAAGCCATGCTGTGGCAGGCGTCCCACATATAAAGTAGAGGAAGACGGGCACGGATGTTAGTCCAGGGCCAGGCTTCCTCAGCAAAAAGAGGAGAATTGGCAGCAGTTAGCTCAGGGCTAATCTTCCTCAAAAAAAAAAAAAAGGCACCTGCAGATTCGATGTCTGGCACCTTCTCACTGTGTGCTTACATGGTGGAAGGGGCAGGGAGCTCTCGGGGGCCCCCTTTATAAGGGCGCTGATCCCATTCCCAAGGGCCCCCCCCCCCCATGACCTCATCGCCTCCCAGAGGCCCCAGCTCCTAACCCCATCGCCTTGGGGCACAGGGTTTCAGCAGATGGATTTTGAGAGGACACAGACATTCAGCCCACAGGGGAGTTGTTATGAGGATTAATCCTCATCACTAATATTTGGAAGCTCTTAGATTAGAGTCCGTGGCATGTCTGTCATCTAATAACTTCACAAGTTAGGCAGTGATGGCTGCCATTGCCAAAGAAGAAATCAAGGCACAGAGAGACCAAGTGACTTGCCTGGGTCACACAGCCAGTGGAGAGCAGAAGTGGGATCTCACACCATTTTGCCCAGACCCCAGTGGTGTCTGGGATCTGCAGCCGATTCACCATGCCGTCTTGGGCCAGACTTTGAGCCTTCCTGAGCCTCGGTTTCCTTATCTGTCAGGTGGGGGCGGTGGGCTTGCAGTGTGATGCCATCTCTTGGTGCTGGGGCCAGGCACGTGCTGTGCAGCTGGACCTCTGAGCACTTGGTGTCGTGGGCTTCAGATTCCCTGGAGTCCAGCCCCGGGCTGTGGCCAGCGCCCCCACAGCCCCTCCCCTGCCCCAGAGACCTCTGCATTTCTGGGGAGGCTGCCTTCTGCCCCTTCCAGCTTCCTTAGGCTCCTGGGAGAGTCAGGGGCACCGGGGGCCTCCTGCAGGACGGGAGCTCCCGCCTGCCTCCTCTCCTTTCTGGCTTGTGTGCAGGGCTCTCCAGCTCTAGGCCCCAGGGGCTCAGGTGGGGGGCACTTGCCTTGGATTTGCTGGCACAGTGTCTCCCTGGGGCTCCCCTCAGGCCACCTCTGGGCCAGGTGGTGTCTTTTTCAATTGCACGTTGACTCTCAGCCCCAAGAGACAAGGCGGGGCCTGGTCTGCCCACGCTGTGCCTGCATGCAGTGCCCGCCGTGGAGCAGGGGACACACGGCGCCTGATGGCGTGGCCCTTCGCCAGCATCCTGTTCTGAGGCAGCAGGAGCCAGGTGCTGGTCCACTCTGGGCCCGAGAGCCAGGGCGGGCTGACAGGGGGTTCACGGGGCTCAGGGCAGAAAGGGGAAGGGGGCTGGCCAGCTCCCAGCAAGAGGCGGCTGACCCTTTGGGGGACCCCATTGGAGGGGTTTGGGCATTCTGAACCCCCCCTGCCCTGGCCTCCAGATCCACAGTCTCAGCGGGCGTGTACCTCCCAGGGGCAGCTGTGGGGTCCCTCAGATGTTTCCACCCTGTTCTTTGGAAACCTGGCCCTAACTAAGGTCTCTTTTCTCCTCCAGCTCGGCCGTGGCAGCCCCTGAGAAGAAGGCAGTGACGCCGGCTCCTCCCTTAAAGAGGTGGGAGCTGTCCCAGGACCAGCCTTACCTGTGACACTGTGCCCTGGGGCACCTGGCTGGGCCCTTGGCTCCACCTGGGTGCTTCCCCTCCTTGGATTCCCTCCGGGGAGAATGTCACCTAATTTATGATAATTATAGCGAGCTGCAGTATCACTTCTGGTTGTACTTTTTTTTTTTTCCTGGGTGAGGAAGATTGGTCCTGAGCTAACACCTGTGCCAGTCTTCCTCTATTTTGTATGTTGGATGCCACCACAGCATGGCTTGTTGAGCGGTGTGTAGGTCCGTGCCCAGGATCCAAACCTGCGAACCCCAGGCTGCTGAAACAGAGCACGCTAACTTAACCACTATGCCACCGGGCCGGCCCCCCATTTTTGCTTTTGAATTGACACCGGCTTACCTGGATCTGTGTGAAGTGGGGGCAGAATCTTCTAACTCCAGCCGTAGTCTAGGGGTGGGGGAGGGGTAGTGGTTCTGGAGCTCCAGGGTGATATGCTGTCACTGGGTGCAGAGATGTCACTGTCCCTTCCCCGAGGGCCTGAGAGTAGTGGGGTGGGTTCCAGGACCTCTGGGTGTTTGTGAGCCCTGACCGTGAAGGACAGCAGGGCTGAACACAAACTGCTCACTTACCCTCTGGATCTCAAGAGCTCCCCGAGCCGTGACTCAGGTGGACATTGGCCAGCAGCCTCCCACTGTGACCACCGCCTGATCCTGGCCACCCTGCAGCTCAGCCGGGAAGGCTCTCCTAGGGCAGGTCAGGAAAGGCCTCCCTGAGCCAGAGACCTGGCAGGGGAGTGAGGACCCTGGTCCCTGTGGAGGAATGAGGAGAGCAAAAGTGGAACAGCAAGTGGCCCGAGTCTGGCTGTAGGAGCGATGGGGAGCCGCGTGGCTGCCCCTTGGAAGAAGCCTGCCACCCTTCAGTAGGTGAAGAGCATCCGCTGTGTGCCCGGAGCCTGTTGAGACTGCCCTGCCCTCGTGTCCCCGGCAGGAGGGAGAGGATGGCTGGGCAGGGTGTGCGGAGGCCACAGAGGGCCAGCCCGGAGAGCTTCAGAGGCCCCAGGCGAGGTGTGCAGGTTTCTCAATAAAGTTTTATGAGCCAGACTTGGAGTTTGGCGCAGGAGTGGAGCAGGGGAGAGGTCTGACACCAGGCACCTTCTGAATGCTTTCTACCCACCGTCCCAGCTCCTGACTGGAGCTGTCCTGTAAGGTCAGAGCTGTTGTCACACCCCCTCCACAGAAGACCTGAGGCTAAGGACATGCTGACAGCTGGCCCGGAACCCAGCGGCTCATGAGTCTGCGCTCAATTACTCCAAGTCCAAGGCGGCTTCAGCTCTCACCGCCCCCCACCTGATGCCTCCCTCGCCAAGCTGGGGGCCACGCCAGCGGCATGCTCCCGCCTGCCCTGGCAGGCATATTTGCCAGCCTGTCCATCTGCCTCTACTCCTGTGCACCTTCGAGGCTTACCTCATTTCCCCTGGGAAGAGGAGAGATCATTACTGAAAAAAATATGAATATATGCTCCAAAAGCAGCCAAAACTTCCAACACTTTCAAATAGTAAGCATGGCATCAACCTGCAAATGGAGTCCCTTCTGTGAAAATCTGGCCGCTTTAGTGTCGCTTCACGGAAAACGGGGGAGGGGGGTGGTAAACACCTGCGCACGTGTCTTAACGCCGAGGGACAGTGACTTGTCTGGGGTCCTGCTGGCAGTTGGGCGCGCTGCTTCTTCAGAAGGCAGAGCCGTAGATAAGATATTTATTTTCAAGAAGAAAACACTGCAGCCAGATTGGCTAGAAAGCCTGCAGAAGGTTTGTATTTTACGTGCTTATTGGGTGAGCGAGAGAAGGGAAAACCCACGGGCTCCCCTTGCCCATATCTTGTTGCCGAAGTAAGGAAGAATACCCACCTCCCTACGAGGGGTCCATGAGGACTAAACGAGGCCGCGAGCGAGGGTGAGCGCATCCCGTTGGGAGGGGCAGCGGCCCCAGCGTGGAAGCCAGGAACCAGACGATTCTTTCATTTCATTCACCGAATCTTTCAAGAGTCTACTATGTGGCACTGCTGTTCTCGGCACTGGGGATACAACAAGCCACGCAGCATTTCTGCCCTCGTGGAGCTGATATTCTCGTGGGGAATCAGACAATAAACCAAAATAAGTAAATGTCTAATCTGTCGGGTGCACAGGAGGAGCAGGAGGAGCCCAAGGCAGGGGGCACGCCTGCGGGGCGTGGCTGCCGTATTAAACAGGGTCATTAGGCAGTGACTTTTGCTCCAGGATGCGCGGGGAACGTTAAATATTGTAAGTAGCCGCCGACAAGTTCCTATTTATCCCCAGAAGCTTCTAACTTCAAACGGACCCCATACCTTTCGCTGTAAGTTGTCCCTGGGAAAAGTGGGGAAGAGCCTCAAATCCTGGTGCCCCTCGTCGTCGGATCTTTACGGTAGTCGTAGCAGGGGGCGCCGCGAGCCCCGCCCCCCGGGCTGCGCGTGCGCGTGCGCGAGGATAAGAGCGGGGCCCGCGCGGCGGCGGCGGGGGCGGTGCGACAAGCGGCGGATGGCGTGGGGCGGAGCGCGCGGCTCGGTAGCCCTGGGCCTGGCGCTGCGCCTGCTGCTCGGCTTCGGGCTGGGCCTGGACGCCGCCCCGACGGTGGGCCCAACCGCCTCCTCGGCCCAGGCCCCAGGTGAGTGAACCCCGCGCCGCCCGCGCGCGCACCCCTCGCGCGCGCACCCCTCGCGCCCAGCCTCGCCGGGTCCCCGCGCGCGCCGGCAGCGCCCGGCCACTGGCTGCGCCGCATCGCGGGCACTCCCCCGCACGTGGCGTGGATTCTGCCGCGTGCCACGCGCCAGCCCCAACCCGGGACCCTCCTCCCGGGTGGCTCTGCCTGCCTTCTACTGTCCTGCTCGCACCGCACGCCCGCTCCGCCGGTCGTGCGCCGTTGTCACCTCCGCGCCGCCCTTCAGCCCGGCGTGGGCGGGAGGCTCGCTGCAGGCGCCGGGTGTCCCGTGTCGCAGCGTGCACGGCCGGTCACCCGGCGCCTCCCAGCCCTCGCGCCCGAGCCCAGGTGGCCAAGGTTCCTGGCCTCCATCCCGCGCGCTCCCAATCTCTGCACTTTCCTCCCCCGGCCTTAAAGAGCCAAAGGGCTCTCGCCCTCCGGGTGACCCCAGGCCCTCGGACGCGTTCGCCCTCAGTCCTCGTGATGGCCCTCTCTAACGCTCCCAGAGGCAGCGGGGCGGCTCGGAGTGACCTCGTGGTGTGCGTCGGTTCAGCCTCACCCTGCTCCCCCATGGCTCCCTTCTTATCTGGTCCCTGCCTTGCCCCAAAGCCCGTGCCTTTTCCGGCCGAATGTTCCAGTACCTTCAAGGAGGCAGGACTCACGTTAACCAACTACCATACTTTTTACACACAAGCAGTCTTCTCTTCTCACGACACTGAGGGGGGGACTCCTAGCGTGCCCCTTTTACAGGCAAGGAAACCGAGGGTGTCAGAGGGGTCACGGGTGGCTCCCACGCCTGTCCAACCCCACAGCCCTATGAGGCCAGGTCCGCTCTGCTCTGCTGCCCGCTTTCCAGAGGGACACACACTCGGGCAGGTCAGGGAGGGAGGTGGGACGTTGTCAGGGCGGAGAGTGGCCAGGCCTGGGGAGGAAGCCGCGCTCAGGGGCCGCCAGACCCCCGTGGGCAGGGAAGGAAGCCGGCTCCAGGTTGTCTGCAGCTCTTCCGGGCCCCACTGAGCTCAGGGACTGTGCGGCCCGCACGTACACTTGGGTGGGGGTGGGGGTGGGGGGGGGCGCTGGCTGCGGGGAGTCGGGGTTTTGGAGGCTCAGGCTCCTGTGAGTAAAGCTGGAAGGGGCGGGAGGCCCAGGGTCGAATGGAGTGAGGCCAGGTGTTTGCCACCTGCCCTGCTTCCCCCAGGAGGAAACCCTCAAGGCTACTTCCTTCCTCTGTCGCTCACGTGCCCACCTGCTGCTGGCCCAGGTTCCAGGCCCTTCTGTGCCCCCGGGGTCCAGGAAGGTTCACATTTCACCTGGACTCAGCCTGGACCCTGGTGTGCCCTGTGTCCACATATTGTCAGGCGTTGCCCTGGGCTGGCGGTCACCAGGTCACAGCCCTCACCTCCACTGAGAACACAGTCTTTGCAGGTACCAGTCTAAGGACGACTGTTAGAAGTGGGAGGGAGAGCTTCAGGGGTCTCTGAGGAGGGCATGAGACCCGCCTCCCAGGAAATAAGCTGAGATCTGAGGACTGCTGAGGAAATCACCAGGTGCAGAGCCAGGGCAGAAAAGGGTGATGTGGGCCAGGGAGCAGCAGGTGCAAAGGCCCTGAGGTGGAAATGAGCCAGACCTCTTGGAGAAGCAGCAAGGAAGCCAGGGCAGAGGGGCCAGAGTAAGAGGAAGAACTCGGAAGGAGGTGAGGGCCAGGAACGGCTCAGGGCTGGGCCAGGCCTTCAGGCCACGTGGAGGAGGCAGGATCTGGTTATGACAAGTGTCCTTTGTAGAATGTGGACCGCAGTAGAATCTGCCCGATGAGGCTGGCGGTGGGGCTGTGAACTGCCCGGCTCCAAGCCCCACACGTAGTAGGTCCACAGTCAAGGGTGGCCACCAGTCTAATTCCAGTGCCCTGGGACCTGGCCTGTCTCCTCGGGGTCGCAGCCTGGGACCACTGGAGGAGGGTCTAGACCCGGGCCTCACTGGTGCGCATCTCGTAGGCCCCAGCGCAGGCTCATGCCCGCCCAGCAGCTTCCAGTGCCGCACCAGTGGCTTCTGCGTGCCCCTCACCTGGCGCTGCGACGGGGACCCAGACTGCACGGACGGCAGCGATGAGGACGAGTGCAGTGAGTGGCCACGCCCCGGGGCGGGGCTTGAAGGGGCTCGCCCACGGGCGGTGGGATGCTTGCGGAAGGGGTGTGGCCTTCAGGCAGCGCGTACTGGGGTGGGGCCTGAGGGTGGGCGGACCTTATGGGGTCTACTGGTTTCGGAAGGAAGGCGGGGCTTGCAGGGGGCTGGGTGGTGGGAGAACCCGGCCCTCTTGGGTGGGCGTTTGGGACCTGACTGACCCTGTACCCCAGGGATCAAGCCATGTGCCCAGGATGGGCCGTGCCCGCCACCCACTGGCAGCCCGTGCTCTTGTGACAACATCGATGACTGCCCCGGTGGCATCGACCAGAACCTTCACAACTGCACCCGCCAGCCCTGCCCGGCGGGGGAGCTCCGCTGCCCGCTGGGTGGCGCCTGCATCCCAGACACGTGGCTCTGTGATGGCCACCCGGACTGTCCCCACTCTGGCGACGAGCTTGGCTGTGGTGTGTGCCATGGGACCTTGGCGTGCCTGTGAGGTGGGGAGGGCTGGTCGTTAGCCGAGGCCCCCTGACTTCTTTTGGTATGCGACCAGATTGGGGGCGTGGGCTGCATCCCTGTAGGGGCGGTGGGAGGTGACTTGGGGTCACCATCCTCACTCGTCTCTGGGATGAAGATGAGCCCCAAGGTCCCCCCTGGATACCTGGAACCCCTGTCCATCCCCCGTCCCCAACTGCTGAATTCCTGGACTTATTACAGGAACTGAGACCTTCCAGGAATGGAACACCACGTCCCTGGGGACCCCTGTGACCCCTGTGGAGAGTGTCACGTATCTCCAGAATGCCACAGCTACTCCTGTCGGGGATGAGGACTCGGTCCAATCCGGAAACTGGAGCATCTACGGGGCTCTTGTAGCTGCTGGTGAGATGAAGGGGCCCTCCCTCTCCCGGGGGCTTGGGGAGACTGTTCCTGGGGGCAGGGGTGCCGGGAGGGGACAGGCTGCAAGCCGCACATCCTGGTGTGCCAGGAGCTTGGGGGGTGTGGGGGCTCCTGCCCCTGCCTCACCCACTCCCATCCTGTCTGTCCCCCACAGTGTTGCTAAGTGCTGGTTTGGCTGCCACTTCCCTGCTGGTGTTGTCGTGGCTCTGTGCCCGGGGGCGTTTGTACCCGCGGGGGCTGCTGGTAGCCGTGAAGGAGTCCCTGCTGCTATCAGAGAGGAAGAGCTCACTGCTCTGAGGACCAGCTCTTGCCACCACGTCGCCCGGGCCCTGAGTGGCAGCTCTGGGGACATGTGCGCGGCTGCTGGCACCCCAGCCCTCAGGCACGAGTTCTTCTGGCCACGCAGCCCCATGGACCTGCAGATGTGGCCCTGGAGGTTGGGGGTGCCCGGACCCTCCCCCTGGATGTGGGGGACCTTGGATAGCGAATACACCACAGCGGGAACCAAGAGGCTGGCCCCAGTCTGCTCCTGGGGGTGGCCCTGCTCTTAGATACTCTTGCTGCCCCCATCCGAGGGTGGTGATTAAAGTTACTTCACATCCTCTGTCTGCATCCGGGTCTCCATCTCTCTCTGCCTGGGCAGCCTGGGGTCTCTGCTGCCGTTCCTCCTCCACGGTGGAGCACCCAGCCCAGAGAGGGCAGGACTTGGGGACCCAGCCCTGGGCACCCCATTGCCCGCTCTGCCTCTGGTTTCCTGGGATCCAGAGCAGCAGGGGTCAGGGGCGGCGGTGGCAGGGCCATCTGTGTTACCTGCAGGCCTCTCTGAAGAAGAGCAGAGCTTGGGCATTTCCTCCTGGAGTCCTGGGCTGGGGGACCCCTGTCCATCGTGGCTTCCTCTTCTCTGAGATGGAAGCTGGGCATCCCGGGGTTGGTCTCAGCTCCACTCTTGTTTTAAACTGTGGATTTACTGTTAGTCGGCTATGGCAAGGCCAACAGATCAGGAGATGACGGCCATTGAAAAGACACTTTATCACAGATCTCAAGAGGTGGGGGCACATGCACCAGTCAGGGCCACACGGGGAAGCACCAGGGTGGGGGGGCGGTCAGGGCAGAGGGAAGGGGGAGGGTGGGCAGGAGCCTTTACTGTGGTTACCGTGGGAAGGAACAGGCGAGGCAGGGTAAGCAGGCTTGCGATGGGCTGGTCTGAACGATCCCAGTGGCTCTGGGGTGTGGGGGCTGGCCCTGGTCGCCTGGCGGCTGGCCCTGGGTGATCAGGGCAGGGGAGAGTGGCTGTGGATTGGTTGGTTGGCATATGAAGTCACCCTCTGGTGAGTTGGTGCTTATCTCTAGAACTAGCTAACTCAGGGAGCGATGGTCCCTCCCTGACCAGCAAGGCCGCAGATGTCAGAGTGTCGGGAATACAGAAGGTGTAGTTAGCACACACCCTAACTGCCGGGTGATGAGGGCAAGGCTCTTCTCTGACCCTCAGTTTCCTCCTCTCTGAGTGGTGTGGCTGGGGCTCCCGTAGCCTCTTTTGGGGGTAGGGACCTTCCTGACATCCTTGGAGGTGGACTGCTGTCTGCCCCCAGCTGGCCCTGTGCAGCCCTGTGCTGGGGGAGCATGCCGGGTCTCGGGGGCTCTGACATCCGTCAGGCAGGGAGCCGGGCCCTGTTGGTGAGAGGCTGGGAGGGGCTCGAGCGAGTGGGTGAACCAGGAGGGCTTCTTGGGGGTGATGAAGTTCGGCTTTGGGACCCCATCGTGGGGGAAGGCGGTCAAGGCGGGTTTTGGAGTCTGGGCCTCGAACAGTGTGTTGGGGGCTGAGTTCTCTTTCAGGCAGCCATCGGGGTAGCGGGAGTTGAAGTTTGGGAGATGGGCTGCAGCCAGGATGGGGGCCTTCGACCCACCACGGAGCAGAGGGTGCCCGCCTCCTGGGGTGCAAGCCTCCCCTCCGCTCATGGGGTGGGGACCTGGGCCTCTCAGCTCCCAGCTCAGCCCGCTGCGGGTACCCCGAGCTGGGCCGAGGTGTCCTGCCACAGAAGTGGAACCGTCGTGGGCTTCGTCCAGTTAGCAGGAAGAAGTTTTGCCCAAGATACGGTTTGCTTTTTCGGTAATTTGGTGGTTCTTTTTGCTCAGCCGTGGTCAGCCACAGTAGGCGAGGGGTTGCATCACGGGGCCACGGGGCCGGCCACAGGTGTCACGCACCACCTATGCAGACATCTAGGATCTGGATCTTTTTGGGGTGTTGCTTGGGTTCTCAGTTATTAGTGAGCAAACCTTCCTGCTCCCAGGGGCTCCGAATGACCACCGATGTCTTCTCTCTCATGGTTCCACGTTGACCCAGCTGGCTAGTGGGCCCTGTTCCACCTGATGGTGGCTGTTGGCCTCTGGGGGCTGGGCTGGCTGGATGTCACCATCTGGAATGTCTCTGTCATGTCTGGAGCCTTGGGGAGATGGCTGGGCCTCTCCCTCTCCACGTGGCCTCTCCACATGGCCATCAGAGCAGGATGGCCATGTTCCTTTCATGGCGACTCAGGCTCCCCAAAGTGCAGAGCCGAAACTGCCGGACCTTGTAAAGCTCAGGCCCGGAACTGAGCCTGCATCCTGTCCGCCACATCCCATTGGTTTGCTGGAGCCCCAGGTCAGCCCAGATATGTGTCCGGGGTGGAGGTGGGGACCCCACTAGGGTGTGAACACTGGGAGGGCCCAGTTCATGGGGCCGTCCTTTCAGACTAGCTGCCACAAAGGGAGCAGAGGGCAGGAGCCCGGATTGGGGCAGGCCGAGGGGGGAGACCACATCCACTCAAGCCGGGTGACTGACCGTGGGCAGGTGGCTTTGCCGTCTCAGGTGCCCTTTGTCATTTGCGCCCCGGGGCAGTCATAGGTACAGACGTGCTCTGAGCACGCCAGGTTTCGGCTCTCTGTTCCTGCCGGCAGGGGTCGCTCTGTCCTGCCAGCCACCCATCCCGTCCCGTCCCATCCCGTCCAGCAGGCCCAGGGAGTCACTTCCAGGAAATTCCAGCAAAGGTCCAGGTTTAAAAGCGAGGGGTGTTTGGGGAGCCCACGAGGAGGGAGACGCGGAGGGGGTGGCCAAAGGGCCCAGCATCGGTGAAATTCTGGTGGGCTGGGGAAGGTGGCCGAGAGGGGCTGCGATGGGGTGAGGGGAATGCAGTGGTGTAGACGGGTGGATGGAGGGGTGTGTGTATGTCTGTGTCCAATTCTCCTCATTCTTCCTTATTTTTATGGAGGGAAAATTCACGTAATATAAAATTAACCATTAACCATTCAAAAGCAGACAATTCACTGGCATCTAGAACATTCAGTGTTGTGCAACCGCCACGTCTGTCTAGTTCCAGGACATTTCCATCCCCCAAAGGAGCCCTCTGTCTCCACGAGCAGTCACTCCGCAGCCCCCGTCCCCAGCCCCCGGCAGCCACCAATCCACTTTCTGTCTCTACAGATTTACCTGTTCTGGACATCTCATATCCGTGGGATCACACACAGTGTGGCCTTTGGCGTCTGGCTTCTTTCGCTGAGCATCGTGTGTTCAAAGTTATCCCCCAAACTTGCCTTGTGCCCCTTTTTATACCCGCCCACCACCCATCACAGAGGCAACCTCCCATTGGTTTCTGACACTATAGGTCAGTTGCATTTCTAGAATCATAGAGTATGTACCTTTTTCTGCCTGGCGGTTTTTACTCGACATGATTATTTTAAGATATGTACACGTCGTTGCATGTAGTAAAAGCCAGCTAGTTTTTATTGCTGAGCTGTCTTCCATTGTATGGCCGTCCACAGTTCATTTACCCAATGCGTGTATTGATAGATTTTGGTTTTTTTCCAGCTTATGATTGTTACAAATAGGGCTGCTATGAACGTTTCTGTAGGAGTCTGTTCCTATGGTTTTATTTCTTTTGGGTAAATCCCCAAGAATGGAATCGTGCCATCCTATGGTAGGTATATATTTAATTTTAAAGAAATTGCCAAAATGTTTTCCAAAGTGGATGTATTCTTATTTTTCCTCCCCCCACAACATACATATTCTTATTTCCTCACACCCTTGGCATCACTTGATACAGCTAATCTTTTAAATTTTAGCCATTCTAACAGGTGTGCAATGGTACGACACGGCTCTTTTGTTTAGTGAACTGACGTTCACGTCACAGAAACTTACTTATTTTAAAGCGAACAATTCAGTGGCCTTTAGCACATTCATGATGTTGTGCAGCCCCCACCCCTTAACCAGTCGTACGTGGATCTTTTCTTGAGCTTGTGGCATTTCATAAAAGGTCTAGTTGGGACTTTGGGATTGCATTGCGTTTGTCGGTTAATTTGTGGAGGAAAACAAACATGGGGTGGGTGCCAGGCATTGTTCTAGGCACCAGAGGCTCAGCCTTGACCAGAACAAAGCCCTCTTCCCCATGATGTGGGGGTGGGGTGAGGGAACAGTGAGCTCACAATAAACCAGGACCTTGGTGTCACATGACACTAAGTTGTGGGGACCAAGTCGGAGGGATGGGCATGCTGGCTTGGGAGAAAGAAGGGTCCCTATATTTTTACATTAGTCAAAAGAGGCCTCCTGATAGGGCGACGTTTAAATAGAGACCTGAAGGAAGGAGGAGGGTGGGTGAGCTGGTGCAGGTGTGCAGGTGAAGAAGGATCTGGGAAGAGAGAACAGCAAGTGCAAAGGGCCTGAGGCAGAAGCATGTTCCACAAAGAGGCAGTCTTTAAAGAAGTGATTTATCTCGCTGAAATCTTCTGGCTTAAGTAAGACTTTGTCTTTTTACCAAGTTGGCTTAATAACAGCAGTGCGTGAGTACAGTTTGTTCTGAAACAACACGTTCATTTGTATTATTACAGAACGGGTTCAGTTTTCCTCAACTAAAAAGTACTTAAGGGGCCGGCCCCATGGCATAGTGATTAAGTTCTGTGTGTCCCTCTTTACTGCCTGGGTTTGCTTCCAGGTGCAGACCTACACCACTTGTCGGTGGCCATGCCGTGGCAGTGACCCACATACAAAATAGAGGAAGATCGGCACAGATGTTAGCTCAGGGCAAATCTTCCTCAGCAAAAAAAAAAAAAAAAAAAGGGGGGCCTTTCTGATACTTTCTTTTACCATCTTGCCACAGTCGGAACTTTCTACTTTTATGTGGTTCTTTGGATTAAATTATTGAAGTTCTTCATTTCTTCAAAACATATTTGTCATACATGAATCTTCATAGCGGCACAATTGTTAATAGCCTAAAGGTGGAACCAAGCCAAATGTCCATTAATGGATGAATAAACAAAATAGGGTATATCCACACAATGGAGTATTATTCAGCCGTTAAAAAGGAATGCAGCGCAGACACACGCTACAACATGGGTGAGCCTTGAAAACATCATGCTAGACGAAAGAAGCTGGACGCCAAAGGTCACGTGGTGGATGATCCCCTTTACGTGAACTCTCCAGAACGGGTAAGTTCGTAGAGATGGAAAGATTAGTGTGTGCCTAGGGCTGGGGGAAGTTAGCCAGACGGGGGTAATGCTGACGGACATGGGGTTTCTCTTTGTGGTGAAGAAAATGCTCTAAAAATGGATTGCAGCGGTGACTGCATGCATCGGTGAATATACTAAAAACTGTTGAATTGTGCATTTTGAGTGGGTGAATGCTATGGGATGTGCATTGTTCTGGGCCGACCCCCTCTGACTTCATGTGTTGAAGTCCTAAGCCCCAGGACCTCAGCATGGGACTGAGTTTGGAGACTGTGCCTTTAAAGAGGGGATAGAGGTCAAAGGAAGCCATTCGGGCTGGCCCGCATCTGATCTGACTGGTGTCCTTATACGCAGAGGAAATCTGGATGCACAAAGTGACACCAGGCTGCGGACACAGAGGGAAGACGGAGTGAGGACGCAGCGAGAAGCTGGCAGCCTGCGAGCCCAGGAGAGAGGCCTCTGGAGAGTGGTGCCGAGCCCTCGGCCCTGGACTTGGAGGCTGCAGAGCTGCGAGAAAACAATGTCTGCTGTTGGAGCCCCCAGTCGGTGGTATGTTGTTCTAGCCGCCCCAGCAGACTAAAACGGGTCTTATATCTCAAAAGTGGGTTTGAAAAGACATTTGGTGAATGGTACTGTGTCTTAGACACTGTTCTGGGTGCTCAGCTTGCAGCAATAAACAAAATAGACCAAAAAAAAGTGGGGAGGGTGTTTCTGGCTCTTGCGAGAACTGAGTACCGATGGTCCCTGGCTTTGGATGGTTTGACTTGCGATTTTTCAACTGGACGATGGTGCCACATTCGGTAGAAATCGTACTTCGCGTTTTGAGTCTTGATCTTTTCCTGGGCTGGGGCTGTGCGATGCTCTCTCGCGACGCTGGGCAGCTCACAGTCAGCCACGCGACCACGAGGGTGCACAGCTGATCTGCCCCCGTCCGTTCTGTTCCCATCCAGCCATTCCGACAGGAGTCAATCAAGTTCATGAGACAGTCAACACTTGATTATAAAGTAGGCCCTGTGTTAGATGGTTTTGCCCAACTGTAGCTCTCGTAAGTGTTCTGAGCGCATTTAAGGGAGGCTAGGCTAAGTTAGGATGGTCGACAGGTTAGGTGTATTAAATGCATTTTGCACTTAGGATATTTTCAACGTACACTGGGTTTATTGGGACGTAACCCCATTGTAAGTCCAGGAAGATCTCTATGGGGTGGGAGGGCGGACGGTGGGAGCCAGGAGCCCAGGGAGGAGGTGCCTGCACTGGTCCACCGAGAGTGCAATGGGCTGGCCCCAGTGGGGAGATGCAGGACGTGAGAAGTGGTCAGAGTTTGGATCAGTTTCGAAGGCAAAGCTGATGGTGCAACAGGCTAGGCTGGCGCACTGGATGTGGGCGTGAGAGAGAGCAGGCAAGCGTGCCTCCAGAGGTGTCTGGGCTCTGAAGGATGGAGCCAACCGCCACGGGAGGACGGTGGGGGCGTGGCGTGGGTGGGGGACCATTCGATCAGCTTTGGACCTGCGAGGGCCCCGCGTGGAGAGGGAGGGAAGGCACTTGGCCGTGTGGTCTGTGCTGGAGAGGCGAACTTGGGAGCCGTCCCAGGTGGACCGGAGGGGAGGAGGAAGGGCAGCCAGTGTCTAGAGGTTTCTGGAGTGAGGAAGATTCGGGAAGGAAAGGGAGCCGCTACAGTGGGCGGGAAGCCAGGAGAACAGAGCGAATCAAAGAAGAGGGGCCACCCCTGGGTCACAGGCTGCGATGCGTCCTGCAAAACCAGCCCTGGAGGGAGACGCTGGCATTTAGCAACGTGGGGGTCATCGGTGACGACGGTAGAAACGCTTCCACAGGCTGAAGAACAAATGGGAGGGAGAAGGTGTGTGTATGGATCACTTTGCTTTGGGCAAAGGGTGCAGAGAAATGGGGCAGGGGCTTGAGTGAAGGGGGTGCTCAGATTAGTTTTTTTTCCTTTTAGCTGGAAGATGCCCATGAGAATGGCTGTAATTCAAAACCAAAATGTAAGGTGTTAGTAAGCATGTGGAGAAATTAGAAGGCTCGTACGATGCCAGTGGGAATGTAAAATGACGCGGCCACCGTGGGAAACACTTCGGTGTTTCCTCAAAAGTTAATCAGAATTACTAGAATTACCATGTGATCTGGCAATTCCACTCCTAGGAATATGCCCCTAAAGAACGGAAAACAGGTCTCTAGACAAATACTTGGATGCAAATGTTGATAGCAGCAGTATTCACAAGAGCTCCAAGATGGAAACAACCCAAGTGGCCATCAGTGGGTGAATGGATCAGCAAATAGGGTGCGTTCGTATAGCGGAATATTACCCAGTCATGAAAAAGAATGTTCTGGTACAGCATGGATGGACCTTGAAAACATGATGCTAAGTGAAAGAAGCCAGACACAAAAAGTCACATAGTAAGATGTGATTCTATTTATGAATCTGTTTATATGAAATGATTCTATTTATATGAAATGTCCAGGATAGGTAAATGCATAGAGACAGAAAGCTGATTAATGGTTGCCAGGAGCTGGGGGTGGCGGGGAGCAGAGAATGGGGAGCCGCTGCCTAATGAGTATGTGGTTTCATTTTGGGGTGCTGAAAAAAAATTTTTAAGACTATTTTTTTTAGATCAGTTTGCTGTTTGTGGCAAAATTAAGAGGCAAGTACAGAGATTCCATATCCTGGCACATTCACAGCCTCCCCGACTAACAACACCCCCCACCAGAATCTGATGAATAATTTTTTACTATTTGTTTGATGCAATTTTTTGTTATAACTGATCCACCTACGTTGATCCATTGTCATCTCCCAGAGTCCATGGTTGACATAGGGTTCACTCTTGGTGTCGTACATTCTGTGGGTTTCAACAAGTGTGTAATGACGTGTAACCAGCATTAAGTTATCAGAGAGAGGATTTTCACTGCCCTGAAAATCCTCTGTGCCCCACCTGTTCCTCCCTCCCCCAGCTCCTGGCAGCCACTGATCTTTCACTGTCTCCGTCGTTCTGCCTTTTCCAGAATGTCATAGAGTTGGAATCATCCAGGATGTTGCCTCTTCAGATCGGCTTCTTTCACTCAGTCATACACTTTTAAAGTTCCTCCATGTCTTTTCATGGCTTGAGAGCGCATTTCTTTTTAGCGCTGACCAAAATCCCATTGTCCCACAGTTGATTTATCCCTTTGCCTGCTGCAGGACATCTTGGTGGCTTCCATGTTTTGGCAATTATGAGTAAAGCTGTTAGAAACATCCACACGCAGGATTTCTGTGGACATAGCTCTCAACTCCTTTGAGTAAATACCAAGGAGCATGAATCCTGGATCACGTGGTAAGAGTATGTTTAATTCTGTAAGAAATGGCCAAACTGTCTTCTAAAGTGGCCACGCCCTTTTGCGTTCCCCCCAGCAGTGAATGAGAGTTCCTGTTGCTCACACCCTCGCCAGCATGGGGTGTTGTCAGGGTTCTGGATTTTGGTCATTCTCATAAGTGTGCAGTGGAATCTCGTTGTTTTATTTTTTTAAATTTTTAAAAATTTCTTTTGAGGAAGATTAGCTCTGTGCTAACATCTGCTGCCAATCCTCCTCTTTTTGCTGAGGAAGACTGGCCCTGAGCTAACATCCATGCCCATCTTCCTCTACTTTATACGTGGGACCCCCACCGCAGCATGGCCTGCCAAGCGGTGCCATGTCCACACCGGGGATCCGGGCCAGCGCACTCCGGGCCGCCCAGAAGTGGAACGTGGGAACTTAACCGCTGCGCCACCGGGCCGGCCCCCCCGACTTCATTTTAAATGAGGTTTCCTTAGGGGCCACCCTGGCCCAGGTGTTTAAGTTCCTGCGCTCCACTCCTTCGGGCCCAGGGTTTCACCGGTTCGGATCCTGGGTGTGGACCTAGCGCCACTCATCAAGCCACGCTGAGGCGGCGTCCCACATAGCACAACCAGAAAGACCTATAACTAGAATATACAACTAGGTACTGGGGGGCTTTGGGGAGGAGAAGAAGAAAAGGAAAGAAAAATAAGATTAGCAACAGATGTTAACTCAGGTGCCAATCTCTAAAAAAAATTAAAAAATAAATAAATAAATCAGATTCCCCTTTATTAATTTTCACAACAGTTTTGTGAATGTACTAAACGCCAGTGACGCTTCGTTTTAAATAGTTAATTTTACGGTATGTGGATTTCACCTCAATAATAAAACCAAACCCAACCCCCCCAAAAGTAGAAGACGAATCAGCATATTTGTGTGCTGATAATAATCGGGTACAGGGGGAGAGTGGCTGGAGCGGCTCCTTGCATAGGCGGCTCGGGTTTGCCTTGGGTTCAGGGCAAATTATCTCAAAGCTGCAGGACAGAAGGGTGGGCAGGCGTTTGCGTCTCGGTGCTTGACGGGGGTGGCGGCTATGGAAGTTTTTTCCTGCTGGTTTCTGCTTTCTCAGGGATGAGAAATTTCCGCCACAAAGATTGGTAAAACAGAGGAATGATGTCGGTACAGGGAAGAAATCGCCGGGGCTTGGGTGCACGTTTTTCCAGCCCCTTAAAGAAAGCTGCAAGGCGGGAAACCACCCGTAGGTGGCGCGCTCTCCCCGCACCTGTCGCCCGGCTTCACCCAGCCCGGCTTTGCCTTTACACCACGTGCTTATTATTGGGGCTTATTTGGCGGTTCCTCCGCGGCGTCTAGGCACTCTCTTTTGTCTCGACCCTTCCTCAATCTCTTTTCCATCAAGGAGCATTTACCTTTGTGGGGGTTTTTCACCGTAAAATATACATAACATGGAATTTACTGTTTTAACCGTTTCGAAGTGTACAGTTCGGTAGCATTAATTACGTTCACCTTGTGCAACCATCGCCACCATCCATCCCCAGAGCTTTCTTCATCTTGCAAAAGTGAAACTCTGTCTCCATCCCTCGCTCACTCCCCAGCCCCCTCCCCCAGCCCCTCCTTCCTACTTCCTGTGTCTCTGAATTGACTCCTCTGGGGACCACACATAGGTGCAATCAGACAGTGTCTGTGTCTTTGTGACTGGCTTATTTCACTTACATAATGTTTTCAAGGTGCATGCATGTTGTAGCATGTGTCAGAATTTCTGTATTTTTTTTAAAGGTGAATTCCTCTGTTTCTTTACACTTAGGAACCGAACAAGTCTTTTCAACTGTGCTAGTAATTTTCTGCAGCTCATTTCTGCTTTTGCTGATGCTCTGCTTACAGACTTGCAAGGCTGTTGGGTGGCTGCCCCAGTCCTGGGTCTGCATAAGCCGATCTTTCTCAGGTCTGAGTTCTAGAACACACACATAGTACCTACGTCAGACGCGAGGGCATCAGCTGACAGAGATAAATTACACGGGCTTTCCGAGGTTGGCTCGCCTGGGCTTTTCTGGCCAAATTGTACTCAGTCATGACGTAATTGTCCCCCTATGCTGCGAGACCCAGCAGCATTTTATTTAGGATTTCGGCTTCTACGGACATTATTGCAAACTGGTCTGAATTTTCCTATTCTGTCCTAGTCTTACCTATTTTTGTTTTTATTGAGGTGAAATTCACGTAACAAAATTAACCATTGGACGGTGAACAATTCAATGGCATTTAATGCACTCAGGATGGTGTGCAACCACCATCTCTGTCTAGTTCCAACGTATTTCTGTCGCCCCCAAATCCCCATTCAGCAGTTGCTGCCAGCCCCTCCCCTTCCCCCATCCCCAGGAACCACCAGTCTGCTTTCTGTCACTGTGGGTTTACTGATTCTGGACATTTCATACAAACAGAATCATGTAATGTGTCGCCTTCCGTGTCTGGCTTCTGTCACTCAGCGTTGTGTTTTTGCGGTTTATCCATGTCGTAGGCCTATCTGATTTTGGTTTGTAGGTTATGTACTATCCTCCAAAAAGAAGTTGGCTCTCTCATCTCCTGTTTCTATTCTTGGTATCAACCTGAGGAAGATGAGGATTACCTGCTACTTGAAATGCTGATAAAACTTGATTTTATGGGGGCTGGCCGGTGGCGTAGTGGTTAAGTTCTGGCAGCTCCTCTTTGGCAGCCCTGGGGTTCGCAGGTTTGGATCCCGGCTGCGGACCCAGCACCCCTCATTAAGCCACACTGTGGCAGGGCCCCACATAAAATAGAGGAAGATTGTCACAGATGTTAGCTCATCGACAATCTTCCTCACACACACACACACACGCACGGTTGATTTTAAATCCTCTAGGTTTTGAGAGAGAGGTAGTTTGTCCCCCCATTATTTCCATCTCGTTCACATTTATGGGTCTAGTCAAGTTTTCTCATTTCTCTTGGTACAATTTTTGCATTTTATGTTTTCCCATAAATGTCTTCATTTCAGCTTGATTTTCAAATTTATTGGCATATAGTTGTGCTTTTTTTTTTTTTTTTACCACCTTCACCTGTTTTGCACCCCCCACCCCCCTCTCTGGCAACCCCCAATCTGTTTATCTTTGATTCATGTTCATTTTCTTGTTTGTTGGTTGGTTTTGAGGGTCCGTCTATAAGTGAGATTGTACACTATTTGTCTTTCTCTGGCTGACTTATCTCACTGAGCATGACGCCCTCAAGGTCCATCCATGTTGTCGCAAATAGCTGGATTTCCTTCCCTTTTATGGCTGAATAGTATTCTAGCGTATATAGATACATCACATTTTCTTTATCCTTTCATCCTTCGATGGACACACGTCCTGGCTATTGGAAATCATGCCGCAATGAACATGGGGAGGCAGACATCTTTTCAAGATAGTGATTTGGTTTCCTTCAGATAAATACCCAGAAGTAGAATTGCTGTGTCATATAGCATTCCTATTTTTAATTTCTTGAGGAACCTCCATACTGTTTTCCTTAGTGGCGGCACCAGTTTGCACTCCCACCAGCAGTGTGGGAGGGTTCCCTCTTCTCTGCATCCTCACCAACACTTGTTATCTCTTGTCATCTTGACATATAATTCTTAACCTTCTCTCATATATATATGTAATTTTTTAAAAGATAGGCAGCTGAGCTAACATCTGTTGCCAATCTTCTTTTTCTTCTTCTTCTCCCCAAAGCCCCCGGGGTACGTAGTTGTATATTCTAGCTGTATGTCCTTCTGGCTCTGCCATGTGGGACACTGCCCCAGCATGGCTTGATGAGCGGTGCGATGTCTGTGCCCAGGATCCGAAGTGGTGAAATCTTGGGCCGCTGAAGCGGAGCACATGAACTTAACCACTTGGCTACGGGGCCGGCCCCTCCTCATATACATTTTTAAAGTCTCCTCATTTCCCTTTTGCTCATTCTCTCTAGATGTTTATCTTAATGGTTTTCCCAAAGAGCCAGAGTTTGGTGTTGTGCTTGCCACTTTTATTGCTTTGCCCTCTGTATTGATTCCTGCTTTAACCTGTGGCACTTCCTTCTTTTCTCATGTCGTTGGCTTTTCTCTCTTGTGCACTTCCTGGTCTCGTGCCGGGTCATCTCTCTGGCTGAGCTCAACCTCGCTCCGTGGGAGTGCCTGGCTGGGAACCTGTTGTCCGGCCGGGAGGTCCTGGCCAGGCTGATGGACTCTCAGTCCTAGATCATCAGTCTAGGGTCTGCATCGGTGAGGCCAGGCTTTGCAGGGCCAGGTGGGGAGGGGCTGGGGGCTCAAAGGCACAGGCAAAGGGTGTTGCCTCTCCTGGGGGTGAAGCCAGTTGAAGAGGAGATGGGGCAATCTGAGAAGGCTTCCTGGAGGAGTAACCTTGCCTGGGTTGAGAGGTGAGGTGGGAGTAGGCCTTAAAAGGTGCGCTTTCAGCACCTTGGAGAGGGCCCATGGGCCCTCCTATAGGCCCCCTACAAAGAAGGCACCCAAACCTCTAAAGAATAGAACCTAACCCCTACGGAGAATGCACAGGAACATAGGCGTGATAATACGTGTGAGCCCACAGGACACAGGACAGCATGCCTAAGTCACATGACGACACACTCTGGGGAACAGGAGCGCGTGCAGGCTGTAAGCAGCACGGGCCTCAATGAACATCACAACACATCCCACCTGAAAAGAGATCCTCAAATACTTAGATATGAATGATCATAGTGGCGCTATTCACGACAGCCAAAAGACGGAAGCAACCGGAGTGTCCATCCAGGGGGGAACGGATAAAGAGGATGCGACACAGCCACACAGTGGAATAGTATTCAGCCATCAAAAGGAGCAAAGGCTACCGCAATAGCATGATGACCCTAGAAGACATGATGCTCAGTGAAAGAAGCCAGAGAGAATAGGTCACATAGTGTACGACTGATTCCATTTGTATGAAACATCCGGAATAGGTAAATCCACAGATACGGAAACAAAGTGGGTGGTTGTCACGGGCTGGAGGAGGAAGGGGCGGGCAGTGACTGCTCCATGGGTATGGTGTTTCCTTTTGGGGGATGAAAATGTTCTGGAACTAGACAGAGGTGTCGGTTACACAACGTTGAGTGTCCTAAATGTCACGTAATCGTGAATTTCACCTCAATTAAAAAATTGGTCATAAAAAAACCTCTCCCGCCGTTTCCATAGGTTTGGCACGTGGAAGGAGAATTTTGCGTGTTCTAGTCTGCACGCTGTGACCTACACGCTTCCTTGTGTGCGGTTCTTGAAACACAGCACGTATAAAAAAGTGTTTTTTTAGACAAAATGATTCATAAGAAACACGTCACGAACCGTTGCCAAGTGAACACCTGCTGACACCCTCTCTTCAGTGACCAAGCGCGTTCTCCCATTTTGTTTTGTTCTGTGAATTTTGGCAAATATGAAAAAGGGAGAAATGTTAATAGAAAAAAGAAAATAATAATCCTCGATATTTCTCCCACCCCAAATTAATTACTGTTAATATTTTGATATATTTGCTTCCACTATTTTATTTATATTCTTAAAAAATATACAGATAGGGGCCAGCTTGGTGGTAAACTTGTTAGTTCATGTGCTCTGCTTCGGTGGCCCAGGGTTTGCAGGTTCGGATCCCAGGCATGGACCTAGCACCACTTGTCAAGGCATGCTATGGTGGCGTCCCACATAAAATAGAGGAAGATTGGCAACACATGTTAGCTCAGGGCCAATCTTTCTCACACACAAAAAACAAATATATATATATATATATATATATACACACACAAATAATTTAGAAATAAATGCATCTTTAAAAAGTAGCAAGTTCTAATAAAATGAATCTGCTTTCTGGTCTCTATCCTTCATCTCAGCCCCAATTAAGTAGCTTTTAGTCCATATTAAATACTGTTATTACATATATATAGAAAATGCAAAATATTTTTATGTAGATGTCATGGTTCTATATGTATTTTTGCAACTTTCTTTTACTCAACTGTTTTTGGTATCACTTCATGTTGATAATATGCATGTGATTCATGTGCATTTTATTAATACATTTCCATATTACTGGGCTTTGGGGTGGTTTTTCCTCTTTTCCTCCCTCTACTTCCTCAGGGCATCCTGAGATGCTGGCTAGTGGGGTCAGTGTGGTTTCGCTTTTTTTAATTAGCGCTTAATTGTCTTCCAAAATGACTTGTGTCAATTTCCACTCTAACTCCCCCAACCCAGGAGGATACCATTTCCCCCACAATCTCATTAATCTTTGATATTATCAAACTTAAAGAGATTTTTTTCCAACCTCATGGTTGGAAAATAAGTCTCACGGCCATTTCAGTAGGCGTTTTCCTGGTGACTAGTGAGGCTGATTGTCTTGTTATTATTTTTTTTAATAGACTTTATTTTCTACAGCAGTTTTAGGTTCATAGAAAAATCGAGCAAGAAAGACAGTTTCCATACGCCCCCCGCACACAGGCACAGCCTCCCACACGATCAACATGGCACTAGAGTGAGACGTTTGTTACAACTGATGAACCTATGCTGACATCATCACCCAAAGTGCAAAGGTGACATTAGGGGTCACTCTTGGTGTCGCACATTCTATGGGTTTGGACAAATATATAATGATGTGGATCCACAGAATAGTTTCACTGCCATCAACATGCTCTGTGCCCCACCCATTATTCTTCCTTCCCCTTCTAACCCTTTGGAGTCACGGATCTTTTTACTGCCTCATAGTTTTTCCTTTTCCAGAATGCCCTATAGTTGGAATCATACAATACGTAGCCTTTTCAGACCGGCTTCTTTCACTCAGTTATAGCATTTAACGTTCCTCCATGTCTTTTCATGGCTTGAGTGCTCATTTCGTTTTGCACTGAATAAGATTCCATTGTCTGGATGTCCCAGTTTATTTACCCATTCACCCAGTGAAGCACATCCTGGTGGTTTCCAGGTTTTGAAAATCACGAATAAAGCTGCTAGGAACATCTTTGTGCGGGGTTTTGTGTGGACGTGCATTTCGACTCTGTTGGGTAGCTCTCAAGAAGCACAGTTGCTGGATCATATGGTAAGAGTATGTTTAGTTTTGTAAGAAACCACCAAACTACCTTCCAAAGTGGCTGGACCATCTTGCATTGCCCCCAGCGGTGAATTAGAGTCCTGTAGCCCCACATCCTCACCAGCATGGGGGGTTGGCAGCGTTCTGGATTTGAGGCCATTCTAAGAGGTGTGTAGTGATATCTCCCTGTTGTTTTAATTTGCATTTATTTCCCTGATGACATATGACAAGTGATGACATAGGTGTTTTCATATGCTTATTTGCCATCTGTGTATCTTCTTTGGTGAGGTGTTAAGATCTTTGGCCCATTTTCTAACTGGGTTGTTTGTCATCTTCTTGTTGAGTTTAAGAGTTTTTTGTATATTTTAGGTAACAGTCCTTTATCAGATGCATCTTTTGCCAATTTTTCTTCTAGTCTGTCTGTCGTCTCATTCTCTTGATAGCGTCTCTCACAGAGCAGAAAGTTTTAGTTCTAATCAAGTCCAGCTTATTGATTCTTTCTTTAATGGATCATGCCTTTTGCATTCTATCTAGTCATCACCAAACCCAAGGTCATCTAAGTTTTCTCCTGTTATCTTCTAGAAGTTTTAGAGTTTGCTTCTTACATTTACGTCTGTAATCCATTTTACAGTAATTTGTGAAGAGTATAAGGTCTGTGTCTAGATTCTTTTTTTTTCGCATTTGGATGTCCAGTTGTCCCACCAGCGCCATTTGCTTTGTTGTGTTGCCTCTGCTCCTCTGTCAATGATCAGTTGGCTGTATTTATGGGGGGGTCTACTTCTGGGCTCTCTATCCTGTTCCCTTGATCTGTTTATTCTTTCACCAAGACCTTGTTCTCTTGATTGTTGTATCTTTATAGTAAGTCTTGACATTGGGCAGTGTCGGTCCTCCAACTTTGTCCTTCTTCAATATTGTGTTGGCTACTCTGTGTCTTTAGCCTCTCCATATAAATTTTAAAATCCGTTGGTCAATATCCACACACTCAGCTGCTGAGATGTTGATCGGAACTCCATGGAATCTGTAGACTGAGTTGGGAACCACTGACATCTTGACAATATTGAGTCTTCCTATCCATGAACATGGACTATCTCTCCATTTATTTATTTCTTCATTGATTTCTTTCATCAGAGTTTTGTAGTTTTCCTCACATAGAATCTGTACATGTTTTGTTAGATTTATACCAAAGTATTTTTAATTTGAGGCAGTGCTAATATAAATAGGGTTGTGTTCTTCATTTCAAATTCCACTTTTTAATTGCTGGTATATAGGACCACGACTGGCTTTTGTATATTAACTTTGTATCTTACAACATTGCTATAATGGCTCGTTAGTTCCAGGAGTTTTTAAAATTCTTTTGGCTTTTCTACAGAGATGATCATATCATCCGTGAATGAAGACAGTTTTATTTCTTCCTTCCCAATCTGTATCCCTTTTACTTCCTTTTCTTGTCTTACTGCATTAGCTAGAACTTCCGGTACAATGTTGAAAGGCAGTGGTGAGAGGGGACATCCTTGGTCCTGATCTTAGTGGGAAAGCTTCAAGTTTCTCACTAAGTATTATGTTAAGTTGATGCTTAAGTATGATGCTAACTGTAGGTTTTTTTTGCTAGATATTCTTTATCAAGTTGAGGGCATTCCTTTCTATTTTTAGTTTCCTGACTTTCCCATTTTTTTTTTTTTATTGAGGTCATAATAGTTTACAACGTTGTGAAATTTCAGTTGTGGTTCTTTCTCTCTTCTGTCTCATTCCCCATTGCCCTCTCGTCTCTCCTCTCCATCTTTCTGCCCATCTTCTCACGAGTCCTACTCTCACATCACATCCCCTCTCCAGGCTCCTAGTCCACTGCTTCTCTCGTCTCCTATCTCCGTATTCTCTCCAAGGCCTCTTTCCTCCCGTCCCGCCACATCCCTGCTTTCTCATTCCCGTGCTATCTGCAACTCTCCTCTCCACTGTTTGCTCCCCCGCCTCATCTTCCCAGTCCCTTTTTCCAGTATCTCTAATGCCTTTCTCTTGACTCGTTTCTCTGCCTTCCTTTCCCTCCAGCCTCGGCTCGCTCTGCCACCTCTCCCACATCCTGTCTCCCCTCTTTGCTGAGAAGCACCGAAGACAAGATGGGGACCTCTCTGTCTGTCTCTTGTGTCCTCAGCTCAGTCTTCACTTGTCTGTCTTCTCCCATCCCTCTGACCCCTTCTCCTCTTCCATCTCCCCTTCTAGCTGTTTCTTCTCTCTCAGATCTGCTCCTCTATCGTCCTCGGTTTCCCCTCCTTTCTCTCTCCCAGTGATCTGTCGTCTGTCTCTAACATGTTTCCTCTCCCGTGTGCCCCCCGTCCTCTGACGTCACCTGCTTCTCTCTTTTCCACGACTCTCCTCCTCTTCGGTGTTCCCCTGAAGGCAGCACGTCCTGGCCCTGCATGGGACCTTGTGGCTGTGACTTCTGGGGTATGGATGCAGGTCCCCCAGCTCAGTTGGGGGAGGGGGCACCTTTCTGTAGTGCTCCCAAAGAGACAGTGACCTCACCCAGGCCGACCCTTGGGAAGCCAGCAGGAGTTCCCCCCAGGTCCTATTTCACCACCTCCAGGGAGGCCCCAGGGACCATGAGGGTGGGGTCCTGCCAGCCTTGAGTGGGGGCTGCAAGAACGGGCAAGAGTCTCCCCTTTGTCCTTCTACCTGGCCTCTGACCTGTGTGACCTTGGGCAAGGACTTGCCCTGTGTGAGCCTACAACCTTCTCATCTGTCAGCTGGGGCTGAGGGCTGCCCTGGGCTGGAAGGAGGTGGCTTGGCCAAGACATTGGCTGGGAGTCAGGGACATGCCTGGCGGGCAGGTCTCCACGCACGGCTTGCTGTCTGCATCCCCTGGGGGGTGAGCACATGTCAGGGTGGCAGTGAATGTCCCACCCATGGGGAAGGGAAGGAGGGTCCTGGCTCCCTCGGGGCCTCTGGGTATGGACGAGGAGCTGTGACAGGGAGAAAGCTCTCGAGCAGAGAGTTCTGTTCCGTTCAAGTTTTATTGGACCCCTTTCAGCTCGGGGCTCTTCACAGGCCCCAGGCTGCAGCCTAGAGGTGGCTCTGACGGGCTGCAGCCTCCCGCTGCTGCCAGTGCCCCCAGCTCTGTCCAGTTGCCTGAGGGAAGGAGGGAGGGTGGGCAGAAAGAAGGGGACGGAGACAGATCATCAGCCCCCCCGACCCTGGGTGGGGCCCTCTCTGTCTCCACTGACCAGTCCAGCTGCCCCACAAATTCAAACCGCCGGGTGCTGGGGGCAGCCCCTCACGGCCGGTCCTCGGCCAGCTACGTGGCCGGCGTGTGCCCGTTGACCAGCCGCCCGGCTGCCCGCCTCCGAGGGCCGTCTGTGGGAGCTGCCCCGTTCTTCAGCTGCGGGTGCTCCTGGGCCGCCTCCCCGTCACTCGAGTCTGACTCCTCCACGTCGCTGCGAACGTCCTTTTCCATCTAGAGAGGCGGGAGTGGGGCGGCGCTCAGAGCACAGAGCGGGGCTGGGGGACGAGGCTGGAGCGGGGCTGGGGGCTCCAGAGAGGTGCCTCATCCTACCTGGCCCTTCTTCACAAAGCTGTAGAGCATGCGAAGGATAAGGTAAGACCAGAACACGTGTAGCAGCTGCAGGACCGCCAGGAGCGTGTTGAAGAAATAGTAGGCAAAGAAGGGGCTCGAGTTGGCGATGGAATCGTAGTAGGTGGTATAGATGATCCTACGGCGGGCAGGAAGCGGGGCATCACCAGCTGCTGTGGCCCCCTGTCCCAGGGATCTCTGACTTGGGGGACCCTCCCTGCTCCAGAACCTTCTCTGGCTCCCCACTGCCCCCAGAGTGATACCTGTGTTCTCCAGCTGGGCACAAAGTGCCCCTATCACTTGATTATATGAAATTAGGAGACTGCACAAGTTTGCCGACCAGCCGGTCACAACCATGAACCCCAAGGGGGTGCTTAGTATCCTGCTTGCTCTCCCAGGTGACCCTTCACACCGTCTTCTCTCCTCAGACGCCCCCTTGCCCCTCACCTTCCCCAGACTGGCTGAAGGGCCACCTTGCCCAGGCAGCAGGTGCCCAGCTGGCCCTCGCTTCTCCCCGATGCTCTTTCCTCCTGTGCCATCAAGGACCCACGCTCCCGTCTCCCCACCTCCTCACTGGTCCCTCTGCAGGCTTCCCTGACCTGTAAACATCAGGGGGCCCCAGGACTGGGCCCCTCTGGCCACACCTGGTCCTGGGTGGCCCCGTTCAGTCTCGGGGCTGCAAAGACCAGACCTTGATATCCCTCCCCGGAACCTCAGCGTGGCGTGCACACTGCTTCCTCCATGACTTTTCTCAGGGTGTCTGCAGGTCCCTCAGACCCAGAGCTGAGCTCCTGATCCTCAGGCAGCAGCTCCGAGCCCTTTCCCACCTCATGAGCCTCAGGTCATCCTCCTGGGTCCACCCGCTTCTCCCCCTGCCACTGGTTCCCTGGCATCACGGCCCACCTGGACCAACGCCTGCGTAGGCCTCCCACTAGCTGTTGTCCCTGAAGCCACGAGAGGGCGCCGGTGAGCACCTGAGTTAGGTCCTCACCCCTCCCCTGCTCAGAACGCTCCATGGCTCTCATCTCCCTTGGGATAAAAGCCCAAGTTCTCCCCTGGCCCATAAGGCCCTGCATACTCTGCCCCGTCCCCTTTCTGCCTTCTCCTCCTCCCTCTCTCCCCCTTGCTCACTCTGCTCCAGCCACATGTGGCCTCCTGGCTGTTCCTCCAACATGCCAGGCAAGGTCCTGCCTCAGGGCCTTTGCACATGCTGTTCCCTCTGCCTGGACCACTCTTCCGTTGTGATCAGGATTCTCTTCCTTGCCTCCCTCCAGCCTCTCTGTACAAATGCTGTCAGTGAGGCCTTCCCTGACCATCCCAATGCCAACTACCCACACACTTCTTGTCTCTGCAACTTTATGTTCTCCCCGACATGCTCTATATTCTACTTGTCTGCCTCATTTATTAAATCGCCCCACGTCAGCTCCACACGAGCAGGGATCTTCATGGGCTCCCTCTGCTGGGAGAGGCTCAGCAAACCTACTGGTGGGCTGGTGGCCAACCCTGCCTCCCCCTCCATATTCCAGGCACACGGGGGAATGATGACAGAGCCCAGTTTCCTGTCTCTCCTACCTCTGGGCCTTCGCATATGCTGTGCCCTGTGCCAAGAACACCCTTTCTTGCCTCCTCCTGGAAGCCCCCCAGCCAACACCCCCAGCTCCCTGGGTCTGAACCAAGGGTGAGGCAGGCCTGGATCTCAGCCACCCCCGCCTCCTCCCCAATGCCCTGCCGGAGGGCTGACTCACTGGGTGGGGAAGAGCACGAGGCGGGTGTAGAAGAAGACCAAGGAGAAGACGATGAAGAGGGTGTCGCACACCCTCCGGAAGTGTGTGTAGTTGAACATCTTACAGGCCTGGGGAGGGCAGCAGAGAAAGGGACTCAGGCGGTGGGGGCAGGGGAGCCGGGTGGGAGGGGGCCGCGCAAGCCGGGGGCCTCGTTCAGGGCAAAGGCCCGCGGGGCCAGGCCAGGTGTGCAGGGGGCTCTTATCTCCAGGGACGGCCGCAAGGTGAAAGAGTGTGCGAGAGGCTGCTTCTCTCTGGCAGCAAGGAGGGGCGGGGCCTCCCCTCCCAGGAGGACTGAGGGGCGGGGCCTCC
>NC_060280.1:91446613-91537835 GCF_021613505.1 Equus quagga
CTGAGGGGCGGGGCCTCCCCTCCCAGGAGGACTGAGGGGCGGGGCCTTCCCTCCCAGGAGGACTGAGGGGCGGGGCCTCATCTCCAGGGCACCGGGCGGGCAGGGCAGGGCAGGGCCGGGAGGGCGGCCAGGAGGCATCAGGTGGGCTCACCTCCAGGAGGTAGTCGGAGGAGTCGTGCAGCAGCAGCACCAGAGAGCCGATGCGCAGCAGGTTGGCGCTGTAGGAGAAGGTGATCAGGGTGATGGTCACGAAGTGGTGGACCACCTGCTCCTTGAAATCCTGCGGGAGATGGTGGGTCACAGCTGGGACAAAGCTGTGAGGGCTGACAGCGGGCCCTGGCAGGGGCTGGGCTGGTCCCTGGACCCGGCGGACTCCTGCCTGAGGCACCAGGGGATCTCGGGGCATGGGGTGGGGCCACCCCTCCCTACTTGCGATTGAGATGTGACTCCCCCGGGGCATCACTTCCCCAGCCGGACTTTTGGCCTGGCCTCACCTTGCGCTTGATGTCGAAGGGCAGCGTGATCAGCAGGGAGGTGTAGAAACTCAGCTCCAGGAGGTACCAGCGGTACAGGGCCAGCTTGAGGGGCTGTGGCAGGGTGGGCAAGGTTAGCTGTGGGGAGTGGAGGCTGCAAGGGGAGTAGAGGCTGCACGTGCCGGGGTAGAGGTCAGGGCCCTCCCAGTTCGCTCACAACCAGGACAGACACTTGAATCCCAGTGAGGGAAGAGGTGTGAGCTCCCCGTCCCTGGAGGTAATCAAGGGCAGTGGTTTCGTGGCAGCTCCTGCTCCGAGTTTCCTGAGTCCTGGCCCCTGTCCATTCCAGTAGAGGCAAAACTAGAGAGTGGGACCCGGAGAGGAATGCCAGTGTGACGGCCAGGTTGGGCTCTCCTGCCCGTGGCTGCAGGAACTGGCCACCCTGAGCCTCCCACAGCCACTGAGCACACCCTGTCACACACCTGGTTTGGGTAATTGTCCCAGCACATCGCCGGTGTCCACAGCCACGATTCCTGCGGGAACACGGGAGTCTGAGGTTGCCCCGAGGTGGGACCCCAGCATCCCTCCCATTCTTCGGGGCTCCCCTGGCCCTCCAGCCGTGGCTCTCACTCAGCCTGCTCCTTCCTGTCTGGTTACATCTCTGCTCTCACTCTAGACCGAGGGCTCCTTCACTGTAGAAGGCCCAGCCCCTGTGCACAGTAGGTCCTCAACAGGCGCCCACTGAGTGGACATTCCCACCGTGACCTTACCTAGTTGCCTCCCCTCTCTCTGTGCCTTTGCACATGTCCCCTCTGCCTGCACCCCTGCCCACCACCCCATCCAGGCCTGGCACATAGTAGGTGCTTGTGGGTGTGTGGGGGGCAGGACTACTCACGTGGTAGAGGACCCAGAGGCCGCCGAGGAAGGAGCAGAGATAGAAGGCAAACCTCCAGCTGCAGATGGGGAGGGAGCCGGTGAGGCAGCGGCCGGAAGCGCAGACCCCCTCACCTACCCCCACACACCCCTCCACAGCCCCCCTGGGCTCACCTGGCCTCACAGAACTTCTTGGTCAGGCAGGGCCGGTCCTGGTTCCGGCGTCTCCGGAACCAGCGCTGGGTCTGCCGCAGTGTCAGGCCACACCGGGCGGCCAGGAGGGCCAGCTGGGGCTGGGGAGGGGGTGACGGGGGCCCGGGTCACAGAGGCGGCTTCCCACCCCTGTCCCAGGACATGCAGGCCCCACGTGGGTCTCCCTAAAACCCTTGGGCCTTATGAGAACCCAGCCCTGTTCACAGGACAGGCAGGTGACGGATGGGGGCTGGGGGCGGCTCCCCCTAGAGATAGGTGGCACCCCCACCCCAGGCAGGCAGCTGAGACCTTGCCCCCCATCCCTGCCCTCAGAGAGCAACTGAGGAGGGAGACAACAGGCTCCCTGTGGCCCTCTGGACCCAGCCCAGCGCCACCCACAGCCCAGCCCTGCCCACTGGGCAGCCACACCAAATATGGGACTACAGGGAGGGTCAGAGGACCGCCTCTGGGCTGGGGGGACCCCCAGAACAGCCAGGCTTTCTCTTCCTCGCCAGCACAGAAGAGACCTCTGCTCCTCGTCCCCATATCTCAGGATCCACCCCTTGGGCAGCTGGGCCCGTTGACGGGGCTCCCGGTGGGGTGAGGGTGGGGGCACTGTGGGGGTGCCAGCAGCTGCCCTGGGCTTTCCCTGTCCTGAGCCACATACCACCCCCCTGGCCGCATCCACACGGCGGCCACGTGGGCCGACGGCGATGGAGGCGGGCTCTCACCTCCTTGGGCTTCCCCCCTTCCGTGAGGAAATGCTTCTCCAGGATGGGGTTCGGCTTCAGCGGCTTCCTGGCCTGATCCCGCACCCCCAGCCACCGGCTCAGGGGCAGGCCGACGAATCTGGGTGCAGGGGAGACAGAGCCCATTGGTTCCAGTGAGAAGGGATGGACGCCCTACCGGTGAGGGCACAGGCTCAGAGGGGCCGGGTCACATCCTGGGACCCTGGAGGGCAGCCTGGCTGCTGCACTGGGTCAAACGGAAGGGAGCTGGACGGGTCTTCAGGATGGGGGGGGAGGCCAACTTTTGGGGTGCCCGAGTACCTTCACCCAATCCCATACCAGGAACGAGAGTTCCCCTACTGCCTGCCTCACGGTGGCCTGGGTCCTGGTCTGCCCCCCGCGGGGCTGGGGACTCCCCCTCAGGCCTCGGTCCTCCAAGCA
The DNA here is from genome assembly GCF_021613505.1 of Equus quagga. NCBI lineage: Eukaryota > Metazoa > Chordata > Mammalia > Perissodactyla > Equidae > Equus > Equus quagga. Next base: position 91,449,321 of record NC_060280.1, read on the forward strand.
TCCTCCACTCCAGCCTGGACACTTCGAGGAGCTGGGTCCCCAGTCAATTACCACACTGCCCACAAGGGGGCCCCCAGGCCAGAGGTCAGGACCGAATTTCATATCCCGCATCCCAACGTCCGCTTTCATTTGGGGAAACTGAGGCTTGGAGCAGTGGAGCAAGGGACGCATTCCAGACTCAACCATGATGGGGGGAGGGGACTGAGGTTTGCTGAGCGCTTACGATCTGTCAAGCTTGGGTCCAAGTCCACATTATACGCTGGCTCACTGAACTGTATTACCATGGTCCCCATTGTCCTGATGGGCACCAGAGGCTCAGAGAGGTCAGAGATGTGCCCTGGGTGACTCAGTGAGTAGGTGGCAGACCTGGAGTTCCAACCCAAGACTCACTTTCCCTTAAGAATGGGAAAAGCCCTGCCTTCGACCCTGGGAAAGCTACTCCCACCTGCACTGCCCTTTGGAGGGGCAACGGGCGCCTTTGGGATGTGTTAACACCCCCACTTCAGAAGAGGCCGTCAGTTAAATATGCAAACAGGCCTTGGGGCTCCAGCAGTGAACCGGGTCATTGTTGCACCCCCGTTCCACCCTCCCCAGTCCTGCAGGAAAGCAGACTGGCCCTTTAAGGCCTGGCTGAATCGGGCCTCCCAGAATCCTTCAGGCAAAGCCTCAGGCCCAGCTGACCTCCCCGCTGTGTGACCTCAGGAAGGTCACTTGACCTCTCTGTGCCTCCATTTCCTCTTCTGTGAAACGGAGATAATAAGAGTAGGGCTAGGTAAGTTAAAACACGTCAACTGCTTAGAGCAAGGGTTGGCACAGAATAAGTGCTCATTCCCTGGGTCCCTGTGTCTAGCCTGTGTCCAGGGAGTCCAGACCCCAGGAAGCTCCTTGTGAGTGGGAGAGACAAAGCAAGGTGCAGAAGGCTCCCAGGTCCCCATAGTCCGCGCGGGACAGAGGGGGGACCCAAAGTGGGGTCTGGAGGTTGGTTAAGGGCTCTGTGGGAGGAGGGGCAGGGCAGGCATCCCTGGAGCCTTAAAGGAACCGCAGGACAGTGAGTGCAAAGGCCAGGTGATCACAAAGAAGATGCAGACCTGAAATCAGGGGTGAGGAGGGTAAGGATCCCTCAGCGTCAAGGGGGAACCTAGGGGGGCAGTAAGAGGGGGGCAGTGGGGAGGCCGGCGGGAAGGGGCCTGGCAAGGCAGGTCTGGGAGCTATGACCACAGCACCGGTCAAGTGGCAAAGAGTAGGACCACCGGGTATGGGGGGGGACCCCAGGGATGGACGAACAGGGAAACCCAGTTCGGTGCAGCCTCTGGTCTCACAAATGACTGAAAATCCATGGGGCTTGGCAGCCGGGAGGTCGCTGGGGACCTGGGCAGGTGGCATGTACGCAGGGGCTGGGTGCCCTGTGGTGGGAGGCTGGGGGAGGGGAGGGGGACCAAAAGGGGAGGCCGGGGGGCCGTGCTCCTTCCTTTGGCTACAGAGGGGAGCAAGAGGGATGGCGTTAGAAGGAGCCGGGGGGAGGAGTGGCGGGGGCTGAGGGAGGGGTGGCAGGGGGCTACGCAGAGGGGATGCGGAGGGAGGAGGCGTGGTGCAGGGTGAGGCAGGGGTGGTGGGAGATGAGGGAGGGGTGGCAGGGGGACGAGGCAGGGGTGTTAAGGGGACGAGGCACGGGTATTAGGGGGACAAGGCAGGGGTGGCGGGAAGGGAGGCAGGGGTGACAGCGGGACGAGGCAGGGGTGGTGGGGAGCGAGACAGGGGCTTGCCCAGAGGCCAGAGGGAGGAGGGAGCGGGCAGGACTTTCTCGCTTCCTGGCTGTGTGTGGCCTCTGCAGCCATGTCCCTGGTGAGCAAAGTGGGCACCCACACTCAGGCCCCACCCCGTCTTCTGAAGATGCTGCCACCCCACCCCGATAAGCCGGAAACCAGAAGAGCAGGGGGCAGGATGGGGCCCGGACAAAGCACTCTGGCTCAAGGCCAGGCCCCACCTGGGGACACATCAGGATGAAACTGCGTAGGACGTGAGCGCACAGGGTGGGCGCCGCATACACGTGAGCGACGATGGGCTCGAGTGCAGGGTGGACACTCACCTCTCGAAGGCGAGGCGCACGGCCACCAGGGCCAGCGCCAGGGGCAGGGCGGCCAGCATGTCCCGAGGGTGGGCGTAGACCAGGCCGTCCGGGTCCTCCAGTTCAGCCCATGTGTGGTTGGGCGGCAGCCAGAACCTTTCGTGCCAGAGCCACTCGTTCAGGCTGGACCACATCCTGTGGACACACGGCCCAGTTAAGGGAGAGCTCGGCTGGCAGGACGGGGGCAGCAGAGGGCCCATCACCCTGCCCTCGTCCCTGCCTGGCAACCTCGAGCTTATTCCAGCCAGTGTTAGTGACAGATTGAGCTGTGTGTCCTCAGGCAAATGACTCGACCTCTTTGAACCTTGTTATCTGAAAACGGGGATGTGATAACCACCTGTCAGCCCAGCCTTCCTACCGTGCTTGACAACACAGCATCTGCCAGGAGTTATGCTGCCCTTTACACGTGTGAAAACAGTGGCCAGAGTCAAGGGAGCGGCTGGCTGGGGTCATGAACTGGAGTTCTCAAAGGTGCAAGGTTTCCTGCCATCGTGGGTACATAACGCAGCTCCTACGCACCCCGAAGACAGAAGGCCGAAGTAAGGAACCCCCAGTGCCCTCCCTGGCCACCCTTCTGAACGCGGACTCCCCTTGCTGGGAACGCTGGCTCGCTCCTAGGCACAGGCTGGCCGCGGCTGCGTGACCGAGCTCGCGGATCCGGAGAAGCGGGCCAGAGAGCCAGCTCCCCGCCAAGAGGGCTCCCGCCGGCTGTCTGGGGAGCCCCATCAGCTTCTCCTGAGATCTTGAGACAAGGGTCCAGACCCCCATGCCAGTTCCCACTGGGAATGTTTGTCCATTCATTTTTTCGTCCATCCAGCGATCCATCTATCTGCCCGCCCGCCTGTCCATTTACCTGTCCATCTGTCCATCTATTTATCCATTCATCCATCCACCCACGCATCAATCATCCATCTACCCATCTATCCATCCATACGCCTGCCCACCTGTCCATCTATCTACCTGTCCATCCATCCACCCATCTATTCGTCTGTTTATCTATCCATCCATCCACCCACCCACCTGTCCATCTAATGGTCCATTCATTCACGTGTCTGTCCTTCATCCATCTGTATCTATCCATCAATCCATCCATCCATCTGCCTGCCCACCTGTCCATCTACCTACCCATCTGTCTATCCACCCATCTGTCCATCCATCTATTCATTTGTCCATCCATCCATCCATCTATTCATCTGTCCATCCATCTATCCATCCATCCATCCACCCACCTGTCCATCTAATGGTCCATTCATCCACCTGTCTGTCCATTTGTCCATCCATATCTATCTGTCTATCCATCCATCCATCCATCCATTGGACTGTACATCTGCCTGCCCACCTGTCCATCTACCTACCCATTCATCTATCCACCTGTCTGTCCATCCATCCATCCATCCATTTGTGGGATCATTCATCCATCCATCTATCCATCCATTCACCCACTCATCAATCATCCATCTACCCATCTATCCATCTACTTGTCTATCCATCCATCTATCCGTCCATCTGCCCACCTGTCTGTCCATTCGTCTATCCATATCTATCCATCAATCCATCCATCCGTCCATCTGCCCACCCACCTGTCCATCTACCCATCCATTCATCCACCTGTCTGTCCATTTGTCTATCCATATCCATCCATCCATCCCATGTTCTCCGGTTGACTTAACACGCCAGCTTGGGGCTGGGGGTTGGGGATACAGCAGGGAACAGAGCAGACACATCCTGTTGCCATGGAGCTCACAGCCCAGCAGGGGAGGCAGCCAATACACAAAGAACCACATTCACAGATAAATGAGATGACACAGCATGATGGGGCCTGGTCAAAAACAAACAGGGTGGCACAGTTTTAAATGAGGTGACCAAGAAAGCTCCCCAAGGAGAGACCACCTGAGCTGAGACCCAGGGATGAGGCGGGGCTGGATTGATGCAGAAGAGGGCAGTGGTGATTGGGAGGGGCTTTCCAGAGAAATACACAGGAGGTACAAAGGCCCTGGGGCAGGACTGAGCTCAGTGTTGAGGGACCAGCAAGGAGGCCTGTGTGGCTGGAGCAGAGTGAGCAAGGGGGAGAGAGGGAGGAGGGGAGGAAGGGCCTTGTGGGCTGCGAGGAGGAATTCAGAGCTTTCTCCGAACATTTCATGATGAAAATCTTCAAACCTGCAGGAGAGCTGAAAGAATTTACCATGAACCTGTATACACCCACCACACTTTGCTCCACTGCTTCATCACACAGCTGTCCACACACCCATCCACCCCTCTATCCGCCATGAGTCCATCCGACTTTTCTGGGTGCATTTCAGCATCAGCAGCCGAACACACACATTGCCCCTCGGCGGCATTTCAGCAAGCAGATCATTAACGAGGGGTCCATATTGGCTGACAGGATATTTTCCCCCCAAGGCAGAATTTACTAGAGCAAAATGCATACATCTCAAGTGTACAGCCGCTGCCTTTTGACAAATCCAGGTACCCCTGGCGCCCGGCGTCCTCCTGCAGACATTACCATCCCTCCGCAAACTTCCCTGGGTCCCTTCTCGGTCAGTCTCCCTCTCTGCCACCCAAAGGTGACCTCTGTTCCAATTTCTCCATCACGCAGAACTTCCTGTAAATGGAACCCCACACTCCGTCCTTGGTCTGGCTTCCTTCACTCTGGGGAACATCCTCGAGATTCGTCCGTGTTGCTGCGTCTGTCACTAGCTTCTTTCCTTTCTGTGACTGACTCGTAGGTCGCACGACTGGACCCGCGTGGAGTCTGCGGGCTCTGTGGCCCTCGCTTTATTTCAGGCGACGTGGCAAGCCTCGGGGTGTGGGCTGCCACGCGGGAAGTGGCCTTGGGAGGCCAGAGGGAGGCGCTGTGGACTGTCCGGATGAGGTGGGGTGGAGAGAAGGGGACGGCTTCTAGGGACATTTTGGAGGCAGAGCCCCCAAGAGTCGAACACAGGAGGTAACATATTCCCAGGCTCCAGGACTAGGACATAGACACCTGTAAGGGGGCATTATTCTGCCCAGCACATCACGGGCATCAGAGAGTGGCCACTCTTAGTGACAGGGAGAGGGGCTGCTGAGGGCTGGAATGTTCGTCTCCTGAGCCGGGTGCTATTCTGGTTGAGAAAATCCACCGAGTCGTGCCTCTGTGCCGTGGGCCCTTTTCTCCGCACAGATTAAAACGTTTGCATTTAAAACGCCTACGATTCTGATTCCAGTTCACACGTGAGGGTTTTCTCCCCGCTCCCCCTACAAAGCAATTCCCTGACGCCAGCTGGGTGTCCTATAATTCACCTCCATTCTGTTTTTTTTTTTTTTTTGGAGGAAGACTAGCTCTTAGCTAACTGCTGCCAATCCTCCTCTTTTTGCTGAGGAAGACTGGCCCTGAGCTAACATCCGTGCCCATCTTCCTCTACTTTATATGTGGGACGCCTACCACAGCATGGCGTGCCAAGCAGTGCCATGTCTGCACCCGGGATCTGAAGCGGCGAACCCCGGGCCGCCAAGAATCGGAACGCGAGCACTTAACCGCTGCACCACCAGGCCGGCCCCTCACTTCCATTCTGCCCCCGCTACCTGGAGAGAGCGCCACCTCCCAGCGTGAAGGCCTCAGTCCCACAAGACTGAGACGCCAATCGTAAGTCCAGGATGTCACCTGTGCTTCTGACCGACCGGCCATAGATCAGAGGTTCCCCCCCCGTCCCCTCCTGGGGTTCAATTCATTTGTCAGAGCGGCTCGGAACTCCGAGAAACAGTTTGCTCGCTAGATGCCTGGTTTGTTCCCAAAGGCTGGAACTCGGGAACCGCCGGAGGGAGGAGACGCGGAGGACGAGGTCTGGGTGAAGGGCGGGGAGCTTCCCCTCTCTCCGTGCGCCACCCTCCCAGCCCCTCCACGTGCCGACCCACCCGCACGCTCCGAACCGGCCTTTCGGGTTTTCGTGGAGGTTTCATCACACAGGCCTGACTGACGAGATAGATCACTGGCCATGGCTACTGGCTCAGCCTCCAGCCCTCTCCCCTCCGGGACGTCAGGGGGTGGGGCTGACCGGTCCAACCCTCTACTCACATGGTTGGGTCCCCTGGCAACCAGCCCCCTTCTTGGTGACCCAGGGGTTTTCCAAAAGCCACCTCATTAACATAACAAAAACCACGTTTGTTGCTCTCACAACTTAGGAAATTCCCAGGGTTTCAGGGGGTGGGGGTGGGGGACGCTCAGATGTCCCTCTGGACACGAGGAGGAGGAGGCAGGAGCGAGTCAGGTCGTGGGCTGGACTTGTCAGCGTGTGGGTGATGTTTAAATCTACGGGGATGGATGGAATCCCCCAGGGACGGGGGTACCGATGAAGGAGCAGCCCACGGACGCGCCTGGGGGGTAGGGGTGAGGGTGGGGGGCATCCAGCATTCAGGCATCCTGGACATTCTGGTGGGGGAGGGACACCGGCAGGCAGCAGCGGTCAAGGGCACACGACAGTGGCTAGGCTAGACCCACGAGGCCCAGGGCACACGCCCAGCCTGGCAGTCCTGGCCCCGCCCACACACAGCCTCCCAGCCCGAGCCACACCCACTGCAGGGCATCTCCAGCCTCCTCTGCAGGGGTCCTCCCCCCCATCCCACTGACCCCCCCAGTGCAGACAAAGTGGGCCGGGCGACCTGGGAAAGCCCCCAGCCAGCCAGAGCTGGAGCCCCAACCCAGGAGTCCCGCCCACGTCCTACCCCCACCCAAGGGTGCCCAGATTGGGGCCCACGGCAGCCGTGGGGCTTCCAAATGGAGACGAGCTTCAGAGATGAAGGAGCCCACACAGGAGCCATGGCATCTCGAGATCTCAGACCTCTGCCGATGTCCTCGGCCTCACAGTCTGCCGCTCTCTGCTCCCACCACAATCCGATTTCACACACCTCAGCCTTTAGGGACCCTGTGCTCTGCCTAGAATGCCCGTCTGACATTGACCGCCCTGTGCTGGGTGCTGAGGACACAAAACGGTAGGGAAAGCGGGCAAGGCATCTGTCCTCACAGGGCTTAGCCACCTTCCTTGTCTATCTGGCAAACTTCTACACATCCTTCAAAACCCAGTTCAGTTGCCACTTCCTCCTGGAGGTATCTCCCGCTTGTCCTCACCTTGGATCCAGTGAGAGCACCCTCCCCAGCCCTGCCTCCCTGACTGTGACTTTGGGAGCTGGCCAGGCAGTCTTTTTGGAGGTGGGGCGGTGGAGAAGGAAGGGAGCATGACCAGCCCGAAACCCCAGGCCCCTCAGGTGGAGCAGGCCCAGCCCTTTGCGGCCCTCAAGTCAGAAAGGGGAACAGAAAGACACTTCCCAAACCCGAGGGGTCCCAAAGGGGCTTCAGATTGACACGCTTTGACTGCAGATGTCTTGGCCCTGGAAGTTCTACTCTCTCTCTAACCTGTCACCCTCTTGATAAAGCACAGACACTGATTTGAGACGAGAACAGGATCTGGAGCCTGGCTGGAGTCCCAGCTCCAATGCTCCCAGCCCGGGGAGCCTCAATTTCTTCACCTGCATGTTGGTGGGACAGGTGTCCTCCTTGCAGGCTGGCAGAGCTGGCCAGAGATCCAGCCTGTGGAATATCGAGGCAGAGCCTGGCACACAGGAGGGGCTCAGGTACGGCTGTAACCGGGCGACCCGGGCCAGCAAGGCTCAAATTTCTCTTCTACTCCCACCCCGCGCCCCCAAGGCCCTCTTCCCAAGGCATGGAAGGGAATGGGGCTCGGGGAGAGAACCCTCTTAATTTTTACCTTTTCTCTTTGGGACCCCAGCTGTGACACTCTGCTTCCCTGGGCCTCAGCTCCCCCGTCTGAAAAATGGGTCCAGCCAGATTTCCAGGCTATTTGTAGGGGCTCAGGAGGCTGGGCAGTTCACAATCGCCCCACGCTGGTATGGCAACGCATTTGCTTCCTGCCTCCCCCATTTGCCTGTCGTCGTTTGACCTCGGGCAGCAAACTGGCCTCTCTGTGCCTCAGTTTCCTCCTCTGTAAATTGGGACTAACAGCCATTTCTACACAGGGCAGTTGGGAATGGGGCCCGGGCTGCAGTGAGCACGAAGGAGAAGTCAGTTATGGTACTGTTAGCAGTAGAGAGGCGAGGGGATGCATGGGGGGCCGTCGGGATGGGAAGGAACCTGCGAGAAACCGTCCTCCCCTCTCGGCAGCCTCCCTTAAGGCTGCAGCTGCCGAGCTCAGGCTGGGCTGGGCCAGGGCCGCCCCGAGGAGGCTGGTCCAGCCCGGCCAGCCTGCACCCACATCCCTGCCCCCGTCTCCCAGGGCAGCCCTGCCACCTGGGAGCCAGCTTCTGATAATCCTTCTTAGCGGCTAAAAATAGCCGGCCAGGGACTGAGGGACGGGGAGATTAGGGCTTTGCGTGGCCGCGGGGAGGGGGAGGATGAGCAGGAGAGCCCCGGCCCCCCATCGGGGGTCCGAAGGAGCACGCCTGAACCCTAGTGCTCCCCCGGAGCCCCAAACGCCCCCACTTGGCCCACCAGAGCAGGGCTATGCGCACAGGCTTTTTTTGTGGCATTGAAGATGGAGCTAGCAGCAAACACAGGAACGGCCAGGCCTGTGACAAAGGAAATCAATTCCGCCTCCAGCTGTCCGGGCGCCCAGGGACAGGCGGACACACCCCGCCCCCTCCGCCCTGCAGCCTGGCCTGCCGCCTGGAGTCACCTGACGCCTGTGGCTGGAGGCCCTGGCAGGGAACATATGATGGGCGAGGCAGGGGTTGTTGTAGACAACCACAGCCGCCCCTGCACTGGGCCCCGGCTGTCCCCTCCACCACTCTGGGTTTCTCAGAGCAGGGTCCCTGTGGGGTGCTGATGACCACCGATGCAGCCAGTCCAGGGGGTACTAGTGCTGTTCCCTGCAAGGACCCCAAGGAGGGCCCTAAGTCCAGGGCTTTGCCTTGTCCCAGCCCCTCATGTTTAGACACACTCCTGCCATCCACACTCTGGCCCTGTTGGCACAGCCCCCGTCTCCCACCAGCTCAGTTCACTGCCAACAGCTGCTTGGTGGGCTTCCAATTCACCAAGCTCACTCTTGCCCCAGGGCCTTTGCATGAGCTGTGTCCAATTCCTGCCCCAGGGCCTTTGCATGAGCTGTTGCCCTGACAGAGCCCCCATGTCTAGCTCCATCTCATCATTTACACCTCAGCTCACTCGTCAGCTCCTCAGAGAAGCCTTCTTAGATCATTCCCAGAGAAGCCACCGTATCATTTGTTCCTTCAGCCCTCTGGTCCAACTTCCTCTGTTTCCTCATTCACTTGCCTGCCTGCCTCACCCCAGTGAAGGCAAGAATGTTGTTCTAGTCACCGCTCTGTCCTCAGACAGGGTCTGGCACAACCTCAGACACCAACAAAATGTTTGCCAGGTGGATAGATAAGTGGGTAGAAGAGACACACAAAAAGGTGGGTGGACACGAGGACTTTCGCTCAGGTGGACAAACTTTCTAGAAAAAAAACCCAGCTGCTTTAACAGGCAAGGTCGGCTTGATCACCGCAGAGTAGGTCCACTGTCTCCCGGCTTCGGAACTGGGAGGCCTGAGGTTCAAAGCAAGAAGCCACTGGACGTAGCCGGCAAGGGAGAGAGCCCAGGCCGGAAGCTCCCCAGGGTGGGGACGGGGCTGCTCTGCCCAACGGTGGGCTCAGGACTCCTAGGACCCTCCCAGGCCTGCCTCTGCCCAGCAAGGTTTCCCCAGGGCGCCAGGAGCTCAGCACACGATTTCTTAACTTCAACACCCCCCCCCCCCCCGGCAGCTCAGGGGGCTGGGAAACTGGACTGGGGCCCCTGGTACCCCCCGCCCACTGGCCTCTCGCCTCACCACAGTCTGTCCTCTCGCCCCCACGGCCCTTCCCCCTCCCTTGGCTGCAGCTTCTCAGAACGGCCCCTTGGCAAACCCCACTTCCACCGAAAAGAAAGCGTTGCCGTGCAGTGGCCCCCAGCTCTGCCTCGGGCCTCCTCCAGGCCCCTGCCTGCCAGCTGTCCTGCTAGAGCTCCACTGAGCCCCCGCGTCAGCCCACCCCCAGGAGCCAGGATTCCCAAGAGCTTCCTCCAGGAGTCCACCCCCGCCCTCTGCACGCGCACAGCCTTTTCCTTGAAATGCCCCCGCCCTCTTCACTGGCCCAGTTCCTACGAGTCTACGAGTCTTGCAAGACCGGGATCAGATTAAATTCCCTATGTAAAAGGCCCTCTCTGTCTTTCCCAGCCTCTGCAGAGTCCCCTCCCCGTCCCAGCCCTGCCCCTGGGCCTTTCTTCAGGGGCCCCCGGGGGGCTTCGAGAGCGAGCTGGTTCTGCGTCTTCCCAGACAGTGAGGGCCAGGGAGAGCCCTCTGGGGTCCCCAGCATCAGCTAGTGTGGGTGTGTGTTGGGGCGTCAGTCAAGAATGTCTCAAGAAGGACAGATGAGGAGAAAGGATCAAGTCTCTGGGGGTTTGAGGGGGTCACTGAGCAGTCCCCAGCCCCAAAGGCAGGAGGGGGTGGGGCAGAAGGATCTGATTATTACAGGGATGAGATCAAGGGGGGAGCGTAAGGGGAGCCCACTTGGACTATACAATTAAACAAACCAATCAAATAAACACAGCTTTACAGAGGTATCACTGACATTCAAGAAGCCACATGTGTTTACAGCGTGTGACTCCGTGCCTTTTGACATATGTACACACCCGTGAAACCATCACCTCAATCAAGAGAATGAACACATCCATCACTTCCCAAAATCTCCCTGTGCCCTTTCAGGGTCCTGCCCCCTCTCCCTTCCAGTGAAAACTGGAAGCAACCTTGATATCCAGCAGTTGGGGATCAGAAAGCTCAGGATTCCATACTGTGAAATATTAGGTAAGAGTTTAAAAGGAGGAGGAAGATACAACATGGATGAACCTTGAGGACACTGTGCTCAGTGAAATAAGCCAGACACAGAAGGACAAAGACCATAGGACTCCACCTATAGGAGGCCCCCAGAGGAGTCAAATTCACAGACAGTAGAAAGGTGGGTGCCAGGGGCTGGGAGGAGGGAGGGATGGGGAGTTAGTGTTTAATGGGGCCAGAGTTTCAGTTCTGCAAGATGAAAAAGTTCTGGAGGTTGGTTACACCACAACGTGAATATACTTAGCGATACTGAACTGTGCAGTTAAAAATGGCCAACATGATCAATTTTTTGTTATATGTGTTTTCCCACAATTAAAAAAAATTTTTTTTTTAATTTAGAAAATTGCCAAAGGAGAGGTGACAAGGAGAAGGAGGAAAAGCCATGCTCACTGACTTGGGAGGATCACTGAGTAGAAAAAAGTAAAGCAAAATGCAGAGAGAGACGAATGGCTGTCATTTACGTAGCGGAAAACCACGACAAGGGTTCTGCCTCTGGAGGTGGTGAGGTTAGTGGCAGCCGACCCGCCCTCTCAGAGAGAACGACAAACTCTGGACTACATTAAAAAACAATAAACAAACAAATGACCTGAAATTTCAATTTCAATTCAATTGAATGAAATTTAAAATTCAGTTTCTCAGTTGTGCCAACCGTATCAGGCAGCGCAGATAGGGAACATTTCCATCACTGCAGAAAATTCTACCGGACAGCACTGCTTTAGAGAGTGACCCAAAGTAGGCAGAAGTTACAGGAGAGTCTATACGTGGAAGAAGGGAACAGCCTGGGGTGAGTTGCCCATTTTTCATTGTTATTCATGGAAACAGAAACTGGCTTGAAAAATGAGAAGATTGAGCTCAAAGAGACCACAACAGCCCAATAATGAGACAGAAGGTGTAGGCAAGGAGAGAGCCAGAAAAAAGAAGTTCCAAATTCTACAAAAACTCTGTGTGAGTCTCTTGCTAACTTTTGGCTCCAACCAGCCCAGCTAAGCCTAAAAGAAAGACGCAGAGGGGCTGGCCCAGTGGAGCAGCGGTTAAGTGTGCACGTTCCGCTTCTCAGCGGCCCGGGGTTCGCTGGTTCAGATCCCGGGTGCGGACATGGCACCGCTTGTCAAGCCATGCTGTGGTAGGCGTCCCACATATAAAGTAGAGGAAGATGGGCATGGATGTTAGCTCAGGGCCAGTCTTCCTCAGCAAAAAGAGGAGGATTGGAGGCAGTTAGCTCAGGGCTAATCTTCTTCAAAAAAAAAAAAAAAAAAAAAAAAGACAGACACAGAGATTTCACCTGCCACTCACCACAAGGGAAACAGAGTCTGGAGTTTCAGTCCAGATAAGTGAATTGCCTGATTTAAAAAAAAAAAAAATCAATGCTCTCCAGAGGAACACAGCAGAATCCAGAATCTCTACAACACAATGTTCAGAATACAATCCAAAATGACTTGACACTTGAAGAAACAGGAAACACAACCCCTACTCAAGAAAGAAGGAAATGAATGAGGAATGGCCCTGAGGTGACTCTGATGTTGGAACGAGCAGATAAGGACTTTGCAGCAGATATTATAAATCGACCCAAGAATGCGGAGAAAAATGAGCTCCTAAGGAAGGAACAAACATGAAATTTCCGCAGAGGAGCAGAAACTATTGCAATGAACCAAACGGAAACTCAAGACCAGAAAAACACAGTATTTGAAATAAAAAATAAAATATTGAGAGCCGACTGGAAATGACATAAGAGTTAATAAATTTGGAGACAGATAAGAGCTAATGTCCAAACAGAAGAATAGAGAAACAAAAATAAAGGTGGAATAAAAACGTGCATCTGGAAATGGATGGTGGTGATGGCTACAGGACATTGAGAACATAGTGAATGCTACCACCCTGCACGCTTGAAAATGGTTAAAGTGGTGAATTTTATGTTATATATATTTTACTACAATTAAAAAAATATACAGAGTCCCGGTGACCTTTGGAGCGAGGTATATGGCTAACACGCAGTTTAGTGGTATTAAGTACACTCATAAGGTTGTGCAACCATCACCACCATTCATCTCTAGAACTCTTTTCATCTTGCAAAGCTGAAACTCCGTCCCATTAAACAGCACCTCCTCATTCCCCTCCCATGGCCCCCGGAAGTCTCTATTCTATGTTCCGTCTCTATGAATGATGACTCTGGGTTCCTCCTGTAAGTGGAATCACACTGCATCTGCCCTTTTGTGTCCGGCTTATTTCACCCAGCGTAACGTCCTCAGGGTTCACCCATGCTGTTCCAAGCATCAGGACTTCCCTTCCTTTTAAGGCTGAATGATATTCCAGCATATGTATATATTCGGGGTGACTTTTTAAATAGAAAATTATATTAGCGCAAGAGAAAAGAAAAGGCTTCCACTGAAGGGGACATTGGCAGAGGAGACGGGGGCTCAGAGGTGGCATTTCTGGCTGGCCACGAGCCTCCCCCCTACCCCGTCCGGCTCACCACCTAAGAAACCACTTCCCAATCCAGATCAGCCCCTTTGGCGATGCCACTGCCCACCTTCCAGGGTGGAGAGAACTGTGGGCTCCAGGTCGTACTCTGAGCGCATCCCTCCTCCAGCGTTAGACCCTCTGGCCTGGTCTAACATTTGCTCTACTTCTGCCGCCAGTGGGCCAGCGGACCCCTCTGCCGCCCCTTGGTGACGGCATGCCTGGAGGCACGTTCAGGGAAGGTCGAGTAGCAGCAAAAGCCAGACTATTTCCTGGGACAGCAGGCCTTGCCCACGTCCCTATCAGGGATTGCCCAATGCACCCGCGGGGTTGGTACCATGCCAGGTGTTACCTACAGTCACTAGCCCTGGGGCCAGCCCTGCGCCAATTGCCCCACACGCCTGTCTCTCTGCCCTGGAAATGCCAGCCCTGCTCTGAGGAACATGCTGTTATGGTTCCCACGGCTGAACTGTCTCAGAGACACTGATTCGTGGACCCAGGGTCACACAGCTGGTAAATGGCTGGAATTTTAACTTCGCCCCAGGCGCTCCAGATGGCCTTGGTCACAGGACCTGGGATCAGCCGTGGCAGCTCGGCATTCCCCGAAAGCAGGCTGGCTGTCTCTGTGCCTGTATTTCAGTCCATTCCCACCCCACTACTTCGGACTTCGCCACCACTTTCCCCAGTGACCACCCTCTGTCCCCAGGCCCATCCCAGCGGCCCATCCTGTCCACGTATTCGTGACCTCCTAGTGGCGCATCTGACCCTTGGAAGCCGCAATCCGCGCATGCGTGCTGCACGTTTCTAGATTTCCAGAGCCCTCCGCACACCCCCTGGATGCTCAGCTACTCCCCAGTTGCATCCATCTCCCCTGTAATTGTCCAGCGAGGCCCTTCTCTGCTTGAATCCCACTGCGGCAGCCTCGTCTCTCGTCTCGATCACTGGGGCCACTTTTCCCCAGTCTCCCTGCCCCCAGGTTTAGTCCAGGCCCCCTGATGTACATCAGCATCGATGCCATCCTTCGAACGTGCAGATCAGACCCTCAGCATTCAATCCTGCAAGTGCTCTAACAGATGCTGCACTGTGCACCCAGGTGCACCGCTGGGCCTTTGCATGTGCTGTTTCCCCTACCAGTAACGGTCTCCCTTCTGCCTGCAAATCCCTTGCAGTTCTTCACCACTCTGCTCTCCAGCCACTTCTGCCAGGAAGCCCTACCAGGTGCCCCCAGGCTGGTTGAAGGGCCCCTCCCGTGGACTCTCCTGTCCCCTTTCTCAGAACTTTCAGGGCAACTGTGGTCTCTTTCCCGGGAGCCCAGTGACAGGGATGGACCTGCCTGCTCCATGTTCCCAGCACCCGACACATGACAGGCGCCTGGAAGCTGTCCACGGAACAGACGACTGAATGAAGGGTTAGGGGAGGCCTCGGGTCTCTCTGCGGACACCCAGAACCCCCGAGGACCCCCCAGCTCCCGCCTCCATCCTTCCCGCGGCCCCGTCACCCTTCCGCCCCGTCCCTCTCCCACCTGGGTTTGTCTTAAGTCCATTTATTGTCAGAAAAACTGTCCCTTCCTCGAAGAAAGCCAGCATCCGCGTCACGTGCAGACGTGGCCACAAAACAAACACAATGAAACAAGACAATGTTCAGTCCTGGACCGAGGCCGCCAGCGTGGGTCTGAGCTCTACTTGGCTGAGGGACACCCGAAAGGACCTGTCCCCTGGGCCTGAAAGACACAGCGGCAGCCGTGGGAGCCTTGGGCCTCGATGTCACTGGAAGGTGGTGATGCTGTGAACTCTCCAGGCACATGGGCTGTCCCTGCTCTGGGATTTCCCTGACTGAGAGGGGCTTCCCCAAGACGTCACCAGGGGCTGGTGTCTGGGAGGTGATGGGGGCTGGGACAGGGCTGGGCAGGCACTGATCTGGGAACAACCTGCTTGGGCAAGAATTTGGGGGCACACAGCCCAGGGGTAGGAGGGGCCGGGAAGAACCTTCTTGGGCCAGTTCCAGGGGTGGGACTCCCAGACGGCGGAGTCTAAGAGGTAGGAAGGGTGACAGTGGGGGAGAAGGCAGGCCCTCAAGAGCCCTGGACCCCAGGGCCCCCCAGGCACCGCCTCTGTGCCCCCTGACTCGGCACGCAGCCCGGCGCCATCTGCAGACCTGTCGGGTCTCAGCTGCGTAAGTGACCCGCAAACGGCGGTGAACTTGAGTCCGCACACCTGCGCGCATCTGCTCCTGCTCGGTGGCCTCGGGGTGACAGGGAGATGAGTCACCCTCCCGGGCGCCCCTCTGCCCGCCTGGGGAGCGCAGGGCGCCGCGTGGGGCGCGCGCGAGCGCCAGCATCCCCTGCGTTGGGCGGGGCTGCCGGGCTGGGGCTCCAAACCGCACGGGGTGGCGCCCAGAGGGGCACCCCCCCCCCCGACCCCCCGGCGGGTGGCCGAGGCTGACCGTGGGCCCTTTAAGGCCCGGGGATGTTTGTGTAACAGGAGGCGAAGCACTTCCTCTCAGATGACCACGCGGGGCGGCCCTGCTCTCGGAGGCGCAGATGGAGGCTGGGAGGCAGGGGGGCTGCCGGGGGCCTGGAGGCGCAGGGCCAATCGGAGGGCGCAGGGCCCAGCGCTCCTCCCCACCCGCCCCTCTCCCCTCCTCCCCTCCTCCCCACCCACCCCTCTCCCCACCCCGGCTTCCAGGACAAGTCGGGTGTCTCCCCCATTGGAGAGCCCCAGGGGGGCTCCCCCAGCTCCGGGCCGCGCATTCATCTGCTCGGAGCCCTCTGGGAGCCAGCCCTGCCCGCCGCCCCGCGCCAACCTCCTGCGGCCACCAGACTCCGCGGGTCCCCGCCGGATTCCCAGGGTCCGTGCAAATCTCAGAACCGCCGCGCTGAGGCGACACTCGGACACCAGGCCTCCGCCGGGGCTGTGCCCTCCGCCCGAGGCACGGTTCCCTATTCTCCCAGCCCTCCAAGTGAGCGGCTTGCGCTTGCGCGGCTGCTTCCAGGAAGCCCTGCGGGCCTCCCAGGCTGGCTCAGGGCCTGGGGGTCCTCGGCTGTGCTCACGCTGTCCAGGGATGCGTCTGGCCCTCCCCACGGAGGGCACTCGGGGCCAGGCAGTGTGCATCCCCGGCTGGGCCTCGGGCTCAGCTCAAACGGTACTCTTCACAGAGGCTCTGCCCACCCCCCTCCCGAACTACCTTCCCTCATGTTCAACACATTTCTGGAAAATTCTAGGTTACGTGGGGAAGTCCTGCCACCCCATGAGCACCCCCGCATCCAAGCCAAGCCTCTCGGGCTGCAGCCAGAAGTGCCTGAGACGCCTGAGACGCCTGTCATCACTTCACAAACATTTATTGAGCACCTACTGTGTACCAGGTGCCGGAGTCTACACTGTGGTTCCACAGGGAACAGGCTAGGTCAGGATTCCCACCCTCACGGAGCTGAGGTTCTGGAGGGGGTAGGGCTGGGAGGCGGCAAACACCATGTTTTATGAATTTGTTTTATTATGTCAGGTATTCGTGAGGAAAAAAAAAGGCCTGGGGGGAAGAGATCAGGAGCCGGGAGGTGGGGGCCACAGTTTTAAACAGGGAGGTCAGGAAGGCTTCCCTGAGGAGGTGATATCTGAGCAGAGGAGGTGAGGGAGGCAGCCATGGGGGCAGAGCATTCAAGGCAGCAAGAACAGCCTGTGCAAAGGCCCTGAGGCAGGGCCATGGTAGGGGGGGGGATTCAAGGCATAGACACGAGTCCTTGGGGCTGGAGCAGAGGGGAGACAGGGAAGAGGTGAGGGCAGGGAGGGGTCAGCTTTACTTCTAGACCTGCCCTAAGGAACTCTCAGATGCAGAAACGAGACCCAGAGGCAGACGTTTCCAAAGCTCGTCCTGCCTGCTCTCCCCTCCTGTCACTGTCCTTGTCCCTTGTCATCTCCTCACAGTTTACCCCTCTCCCCTTGCTCCCGCTGCGGCCCCCTCGCGCCTGCCAGGATCCCCGTCATCGCTGAGCCAGGGCCAAAGGGAGCTGCCTGAAGGCACACCCATCCCCGATCTGGAGGGGGACCAGCAGGATGGGGACAGACCGGGTCACGGCATCCTGGCTCAGCAGAACCTCTGAAGTGGGTTTCAGGCTCCGAGGGTCCGAATCCCCTCGGGGAAGACCCTGAAGCCGGAGGGGTTGGGGGTGCACGCTAGTGACGGGGCGGAAGGGTGACCCGGCCTTGCCCACGTCGGGGACAGGGTGGGGGGGGGGGGCACGAGCCCTTTCTCCTCCACCTGGACAGGGGGTGACAGCGGGCTGGTGGCGGGGCCATCCTCAAAACACAGCTGCTGTGGTTTTTGCTGCTCGTCCTCCAGGCCCACCAGGCGCCTGCCCGCCATCCCCGTGTCCTCAGGGCGCCCGTCACCTCTCTGAGACCATCCTGACCCGCCCACCCAGTGGCCACCCTGGCCGCCTCCTCCTGCCTGGTCCTCATCACTGCGTCCATTGCCCCCGACACATAGAGGACAAAGGACCCAAGCCACCCCCCCCCCACAAACCACAGAGCAGCAGGGCCAACCACCTCCCACCCCTCCAGCAGGGACCTGCCAGGGTCTGCTGTGGTCGGACTGGGGGCCCTTAGGACCCTCAGTCTCTTCATCTGCCCCTCTCCCCACTCTCCCCCTTGGCTCACTTTGCTCCACCCAGCCATACCAGCCTTCTTGCTACACCTCCAATACGCCAGGCCCCATCCTGTCCCAGAACCTTTGCACATGCCGGGCCTGCCACCTGGAATGCTCCTGCTATGGATGTCCACCTGGCGAGCTCCTTCTCATCCTTCAGATCTCATGCCCCTCCCTCCTCCCCTTCTCCCAGAACATCAGCTCCACGAGGCGGGGGGCAGTGGGGAAGCTTCGTTTTTGTTCATGCTGGTCCCCAGTGCCTCCCAGTGCAGGCCTTTCATACGTATGTGCTGAATGAATAAACGACAGACAGGCAGGGGTGGAAAGGAGGCGGAGCCAAGCGCAGAGCAGAGGGGGTCCCTAGGGCATGGCTGGAAGGGGCTTGACCCCTCCTTAGAGACACAGTCGTGGGACCCTGGGGCAAATGAGCCCAGGACAGGTGGGGTGAGAGCTGAGCTCCTGCAGGTTCCGTGTGGAGAACTGGTGTAACAGCATAATATTAACAAAGGTATAAACTCCAGACTGAGGGAGGAGAAAGGCCCCCTTTAGGTCACCCTGGTCAGAGCTAGGCTGGGTCTGAGGGGCCCATTCAAGGGTGGCAAAGAAAAGCCCATTCTGAATGGCTTGGGGGGAGGAGCAGGGGGAGGGGATGGCAGGGAAGGGCAGCCAGATAAGGGCATAAGACCCCTGCCACGGGGAGGAACCCTTCAAGCAGGGGATTCAGACATGGCTGAGACTGACCTGCTCCTCCTTTGGGAAGTCCTTGCTCCCTCGGCCTCTGGTTTGCCACCTGCTCCTGGTTTCCTCCTGCCCCCTCGCCACTCCATCCTCCAGAGCGGGGCCGTCTCGCAAGCTCCAGACTCCCTTTTTCCCAAAGTGCACCCCGCACCTTGCTGTCGCGCACAGGACCCTGCGCTCCCCAGTCAGGGGCTACTCCACCTCCCCCCAACCCAGGACTTCAGATCTCTCCAGGATCCACCCACTTCTCCCTCCTCCAACCTCCACCTGGTCCAGCTCCTGATGGAGCTGTCCATCCAGGATGCTGTCGCCTCCGGGCAGCTCTGGGCAGCTCCTCCCAGGCCCCCCGCAGTGTCTCCCCTCCACATCTTTGCTCCCTGGCCGAGGGTCACCTCTTCCAAGAAGCCTTCCCAGCTCCCAAGGATGAATAAGGCCATGCGTCCAGACTCCCTCCCCGCAAGGCATCCTCTCCTTTACCAGGTGCTTCTTAGCAGCGTGGCTGGCTCCCCTCCGAGGTGACGACTGATATTATTCCCATTTTACAGGGAAAGAAACAAGTAGGAGGAGGTGGAGTCAGTAGCCTTAGGGGACTAAACTCGAACTGGCAGGAGGAGGTCAGAGGCAGCCTCCGGTGTCCAGAAAAGGGAGCAGGGTCCCACGGGGCTTGCTTTCCTGTGGGCGTCCCAGGGGTGTGGGGAGGGGTAGCCCGCCCCCCCCACAGTCACCCCAGCGCTGAGTAATCACTCCGTGTCAGGTGCTCTACCAAGCAGCCCTTTCACACGCCTGACTCACGCCATCTGTCTGGAGGTGGGCGCCCTTCCGCATCGCTCCCATTTCTTGGAGCAGGAAACGGAGGCTCTGGGGACCCTGGACTCCCACCTACGCTGCAGCCCACCCCCAGCCCCTCAGGCCAGAGGCTGCCACTGGACTGGCCCAGCCCCTTTCCTAGCCAAGACTTCCTTTCCTCTGAACGACACTCCCAGATGGAGGTGCTGCTGACCCATTTTACAGATGGGCAAACTGAAGCTCAGGAAAGTTCCCGACCAAGGCTCACAGCTTATTTCCACCGCCTCTTCCCTCCGCGCTCAAGACACCGCTGCCAGGAGTGGCTGAGCCAGGAGGCCAGGCTAGGAGGATGCTCTGCCTGCATCTGACGGCTGACTGCCTCCTCCCTCCAGCCTCCAGTCCCCAGGTGTGCTGAGCTGGCTCCAGGCTCCCCCCAGGACCATCACCAGCTTTATTCACAGCACCTGTTCTTGAAAGGGGACTGCGCTGAGGCTAGAGATTCGGGGGGCTTCCAAGAATTTCTATCTCAGACAGCACCAAGCATTAAGGTCCGGGTTGCCCCAGTGGGGCTCTGCGCTCGGCGGCCTGGGGCCTCGCCTGGCCTCCAGGAGCCTCGTCAATCAGGTGGCATCTCATTGGTTTCGCAAGTCAGACTCAGCCACGACAGCCGCCCCCCCCCCCCCCCCCCCCCCCGTCAACCAGGTGGCATCTCATTGGTTTCGCAAGTCAGACTCAGCCACGACAGCCCCCCCCCCCCCCCCCCCCCCGACTCGTTTCTCCCTCCGTTTCCCCACCTAGGCAAGGAGAGGCCCCTCCATAATCTCAGCTGCCCAGGCCAGAAATCTCCTTCACGGACCCTCCTTTGGGCCCCACTTCTGAGCAGGCGGGGGACACAGATGACGTTCTTCGGCCAAAATGAACCCCCAAGTCACTCACTATCCACCACCCCTAGCAGTCGGGTCCCAACCAGCAGGCTCCTCCCAGGTCTCCTGCCATCGCTTCTGCCCAGAGCAGCTGCAGGATCTTCTGAAGACACAAGGAGACCGTGTTTAAGCCTCGTGGTCCCCACAGACTTGAGAATGGAATCCACAGACTCCTCGCCATCTTCGAGGCCCGGGCCCACCTCTCCCCACCTCTGACGCTGGCTCACCGCGCTCCAGCCACGCCGGCCTCTTTTCTGCTCTTGCAAACACATCAAGCTGGGCCCTGCCTCAGAATCTGGCTGTTTGGGGACCTAAAAAGCCCTCGCTGGCTGGACCACTCAGGCCCAGATGTCACTTTCTCCGAGGATCCCTTCCTGGCCTTCACCCCATCCCCCTGATGCGTCGTCCTCCTCGCACTGAGCACTGGCTGGAATGATCTGCGTCTCTCTGTTTACGCGGTTCCCAGCCGTCTACACGGCCGGGCTGCGGGCTCCGAGGCCAGGGGCCCGGGCGCCATCCCCAGCCCTGGCACGTCGGGGACACCCAGTAGGCGCTCCGTTTGGATTCGCTGGGGACGGGCCGCCACTCCCGGCGAGCTCCTTGCGTTCACGCATCCGGATTCCCCCGCGTCACCGTGCCAGGCTCGGCCCCACTCCCTCCCGCGTTTCGCAGCGGCGCCGCGGCCCTCGGGGGGAGCGGGGCTCTCTCGGGAACGCGGCCCGGGCCTGGGACCAGATGGGAAGCCCTGAGAGGCCGTCCCGGGAGGGGTGATGGGGGCCGGAGCGGCTGCGTCTGGGGGCCGGGCCGGGGCCGCCATGGCCGCGGAGGCGGGGCCCGAGCTCGCCGCTAGGGTGGCGTTCCGGGCGGCGATCTGGGCGCGGGGCGCTCGCTTACCTGGGCGCGCAGGCGGCGGGGCGCACCAGGGGCCGGCGGCGGGGCGGGGGACGGCGCGCCTGGTGGCAGATGCGGAGGAGAAGGCGACACGCGCAGCGCGCACGAGGCAGCCGGACTCTGCTCGCGGCGCCGCCTCGGCCCGGGGCCGGCAAGGAAGACTGGAGGGAGCGCGGGGCGGGGCGGGGCGGGGCCAGGCACCCCTCTCCACGACTAGGCCGCTGCCCGGGCCCCGCCCATGGCCCCGCCCCCGCCCCGCCCCTCCTGGCCCCGAGGCGCTCCGGCCCGAATCCAGCCTCCAGCCTCCTGCGTGCGCTTTATCTTTCGCCTTTGAACCCAGCATGGTCTGCTGAGCGCTCACTCCGGCCCCCGCTCCTCCTCTGTTCTCTGCGTGTCCTCCCCGGCCCCCTCCCGGGTCCCCTCTTCTGGCTCGGCTCTGCCCCGCGCCTCCGCCAGCGCTCCCGGGGGCGTCCTGATCCGCCGGAGCGCGCGGCGGGGAGTTGCTGGGGAGGCCCGGGCTCCGCCTCAGACCTCAGCGGCCACACCCGGTCCCCCAGGTCTGGGGACCTGTCCAGCTCGCAGGCCAAGCTGGCCCAGTGCGTGGTTCGCGGAGCCAAGGCGCGCGCAGTGGCCAACCGCAGTGTTGGGAGCCCTGGGGGCCCCCTCCCGGAGGCTGGGAGGCATGGAGGGCATCCGGGCAACGGCTGAGATCTGGTGGAGGGCAGGGGTCAGGCGGCAGAGCTGGGGGAGATAAAGCGGGGAGATAAGCCGGCGTGGGTGGTGGCGCAGCCCCAAGGCTGCACCGCGGTGCCCGCGAGGCAGAGGGCAACAGGGGCGAGGATGGGCCCCTTCTCCCCGGGTGAGACCGAAAGTGACCCGGGATCAGCGGCGCGCAGGGCAGGGAGCCTGGGCGAGCTGAGAACAGAGGACAATCGCGGACCAGGCGCGGGTAGTCTGTGAGCAGTAGGGCGCACCTGGGGGACTCAGCGTCCAGCTGTCGCCAGTTGGGGGTTCCAGAGGCGCTGGCCGACCGCGTGGCTTCACCTTTGGACAATAAGCCTCTCCCTGGAGCGAGTCCAGGGCGGGGTGGGGAAGGTCCGGGCCTTCTGGCCTGGGGGCCCTAAGCGGGTTGCTTCACGACGTTCGATTTCCACATGTGGGAGGAGGGAGGGGGCCAGAGACCTCTGGTGCAAGAGTGGAAGAAACGTGTCCCCCACAATCTACCTTCCAGCGCTTTGCACGTGCTGTTCCCTCCACCAGGCGAGCAGTCTTTCTCTTTTCAAATGCGGGCATCCTTCTCTCTCAGGCCTCAGTCCCCTCCTCCGAGTGCCCCCTCCACCCTTGCCCCCCCATATTCACCTTCATATCATCTCCCTCTCCCTCCGGGAGCCCCTTTGCGCGTGGGGAAGGGAAGACCATCCGAGCTGCTTTGCCCAGATCTTGCGACTAGGAGCTGTCCTCTGCTTGGCCCCCGCGGTGCTCAGAGCAGGGCGGCCATTTGTATTCACAGCAACGCGGGAGACACGGTGGAACTGGGGAGTCCAGGCCCCCAGCCAGAAGCAGCAGGTCCCTGGAGAAGCGGAGGGGGACCCCAAAAGAGGATTTGGGGGGCCAGGGTGAGGGAGAGATTTTGGGTGGGAGGGACTGCGGGGGTGGAGGAAAGGGTCAGCCGTGGACTTTCTGTCGGGGGTTGTTCCTTGGCTACCCTACGCCCCGATTCTCCTGGCCCGGCCCCCCCCCCCCCCATTCGTGAGCATGGCAGGTTCAGGGCAGGCTTCCTGGAAGAGGTGGCACCTGAGCCTTGAGAGATGATGGGTGGGGATTAAGCTGAGTTAGGGTCCGGAAGTGAGCGAGGAGAGGGCTGCAGGGGGGGCCAGCCGCTCCAGGCCCCCCAGGGAGAGGCAGATCAGATTTAAAAGTTGAAATAGTGGGATCGGCTGGGGCCCGGTCTAGGGAGGGCCTCTAGAGGAATTTAGAGGTAAAATCGCCAGGGTTGAGGGATCAGGGGAGCCCTGCCTGGCGCAGGTGGCGAGGTGGAGCTGTTTCTAAGCTGGGGAGTCTAAGTGGGGTGTCTGGGTGGGGGAGAGGGGGACCCTAGGAGGGCCCAAAGCTCAGATCTGGGGGTGAGGTGCGCTCCTTGACTCCCCCTCCCCTCCAGGCCTTCACACCTTTTGTCCTTGGATGGGGGATGGGAAGGCAGGATTGGGGAGGCCCATGAGCCCCATCCACGTGCTCAGCTGAGCGCGTCTCCTGCTCCCCTCCAGCCAGGCGGCTGGTCCCAGGCACACAGGCCTTTTCCAGACCCCGGGGCCATCACGGCCAGGCCTGGAGCCTGGACAGCGGACCCTGTGCCAGGCAGAATAATGGCCGTCCAGTGCTGTCCACACACCCTAACCCCCGGGACCTGTGAGAACATGACCTTACACAGCAGTGGGGTTCAGGTAAAGATCTGGAGGTGAGCTGTGACCCTGGGTTATCTTGGTGGCCCAATGTCATCACAAGAGGCCTTATAAGAAGAAGGCAGGAGGGCCAGAGAGAGAGTGGAAGATGCTGGACTTTTGAATCTTAGGATGGAGGGAGGGGACCCTGAGCCAAGGCATGCAGGCGGCCTCCAGAAACAGGAAAAACAAGGAGATGAGTTCTCCCCTACAGCTTCCAGAAGGATCGCAGCCCTACTGGCCCCTTCATTTTAGTCCAATGAGACTCATTTTGGACGTCTGCCTTCCAGCACTGTCAGACAATGAATGTGTGCTGTTGGAAGCCACCACGTTTGTAGGAGACTCAAAGAGACCTGGAACTTCCCATCCAGGTCCTGCTTACATTGTCACCCCCGCCACCCCTCATCTTGACTCAGTGTCCAAATTATAACCCCTGCTGTGTGCCCCCGTCAGCTGCCCCTCTGGACCTGCCCCCTCTGGTGGTCTCCAGGGCTGCTGCTCCCCGTTCCAGCAGGGGTTGGGGCTACTGAAGTCCCGGATGTCTGTCTGTCTGTCTGTCCCTGCCTCTCTGCACCCTGCAGTGTCCAATTCAGTCACTCATGCTCTGGCACCCCACGCCAGGCTGTCACAGGCCCTCCGTGGACTGTCTTTCCTGGCCCAGCCTTTGCCAATCTAGATTTCCGCCCTCAATGGGGGCTCCTCTGCCCGAAGACAGAGGCCCCCAGTTCAGACAGACCCGGACCTGCATTTGTGCTGTGTGACCTCAGCTGTGTGACACAGCCTCTCTGAGTCCCGTGGTGTCCTCATCTGCGGAATGGAAACTAACCAGGCCAGCTGAGGGGCAGATATGTGGAGGGACCGCTCTCCCCTCCTTGTCCCCCCAACCTATCCCAATGGCCTGAGTCGGGACTGGGGGAGGGGAAGAATATGGGAGGATGGAGGAGTGCAGAGGCTTCTGCATTGGCTGTTCCCTCTGCCTGGAACGCTCTTCCTGCATGTCCATGCGGCCCCTCTCTTACTCCTTTGGGTATTTAGTCAAAGGCTCACCCTGCCCCACCCAGCCTGCCATCACATTCCCTTTTCCACCCGTGGTCCTCTTCCCTCTCGGCTCCACGTTCATCCTGGGCACTGACAGCCTCCCCCTGGACAGCGCCGGCCCCTCAAGGGCAGGGGCGTCGGTTTGACCCCCTGTGACCCTGACTCCTAGAACAAGGCCTGGTACAGAGGGGGCTTCACAGATGTTCACTAAGGGCAGAGAGGATGGAGGGAGGCGAGGCAAGACGTGGAATTTGTCCGAGAAAGCCTCGGAAAGAGGGCCTGCTGGGTGCATCTGTCCACGTGTGTCTGTGTGTCTGTCTGTGTGCCTCTGTGTCTGTCTAGGGCTCCATGTGTCTCTGAGTGTGTGTCTGTCTCTGGGGGCGTCTCTGTGTTTCCGGGGGCACGTGTGCGTCTGAGCTTGGACGCACGCAGCCTCGACTTTCCCTTCCCTTCCCGGTGGCGTGTTGCCTCAGTGTCCTCCCCTGCCCAGAGCAGGCACCCAGTGCCTGCTTTCCTCCCCGGGGTGGTGGGCTAACCGGTTTGAGCTGGTGCTGCCCGCCAGCCAGCCTGGGCGGGGAAAAGCGTGGTGGGCTCGGTGCCAGGCCCTGTGCCAAGAGCTTCCCAGAGATGAAGACATCCAGCCCTGGCTGGGAAGCAAGTGCATTGAAAATTCCCATTTCATAGAGGAGGACACGAGCCCAGAGTAGTGCAGTAAGCTACCCAAAGCCACACAGCCTTTGGGGAGGAGGCGTTTTTGAACCCAGTTCTGCCTGACCTTTCATTTTCCATCAGTCTCAGCTTTCTTTCCCTTTGCTGGGTTGGGGGGCACCAGGGTGGGGGCACAGAGGACCTTCACCCCTCACCTCTCACCCCTGGCAGGCTCAGACCCCTCACTTGAAGTCCACACTCACCTATCCCCCAGGGCTGGTCCTCTCTTTCTCCCTCCATCTCTGTCCCCTGGGAGGGGCGGTCAGGGCTGGCCTGGCCCTCCATGAGGCTGAGACTGAGGGATGAGAAAGGGCCCCACCCCTAAGGGGACCTGCCACTCACCACCCACCCTGACCTTCCCGCTCACAGGAAGCCCTGGGTCATCACTCCTGCTTCCGCCCCCTCTCTGGCATCTGGGAAGCTACCATTTCTCCTCCTCTTCACCAGCACCCCCGCAAGGTCTGAAAAATTCAGCAAATAAAAGCCCTGGGCCCAGAGATGCTGCGATGAACCATCCACGGTGCCCGGGACATCCAGGGCTAACACCAGGACGCCCCCTGGGAGGTGAGAGGACTTGCCCGCAGTGACCCAGCTGGGACAGGAGCCCCCAGGCCAACATCTCCTGATGGAAGACACCATCCCCTCTCCTAGATTTGACCAGGAGCAACTTAGGGGTCCTCTTTTCAAAGGGTTTTTAAAATAGGAGATGCCAATCTCTGATTAGCATGAAAATGCTTTTCCTTTGGAACAGTCAGTACATAACATTCCAGAGCTACACAAGGGTTTACTGTGGCAGGAAGAGCTCCCCCACTCAGCTCCCAGGCCCCGAGAGGCCCAATCTCTTGGTTCAGCTGCCTGAAAGAGGCTTTGTATGTAAATGCTCATCTTCTTTTTCTCTTCTTTCCTTTTTTAAAAAAAAAAACCCAAAAGCTTATACTTGACGCATTCTTCTGCGCATTCTTCTGCATCTTTTTTTTTGTTTTTTTTTGAGGAAGATTAGCCCCGAGCTAACTACTGCCAATTCTCCTCTTTTCGCTGAGGAAGACTGGCCCTGAGCTAACATCTGTGCCCATCTTCCTCTACTTTATATGTGGGATGCCTGCCACAGCATGGCGTGCCAAGCGGTGCCATGTCCGCACCAGGGATCCGAACCGGCGAACTCTGGGCCGCTGAGAAGCGGAACGTGCTAATTTAACCACTGTGCCACTGGGCCAGCCCCCTTCTGTGTCTTTATTTTTTGAGACAAGATATAAGATAAAATTTACCATTTTGTCCACACAAATAATCCATAACCAGTCTATAAATGAAAATTGGGGTGAGTTTATTCTGAGCCAAAATGTGAGGACCATACAGCCCAGGGCCTTCCTTCCCCAAGGAGGGAAGGGCACCAAAGAAGTGGGGTGTACAGGGTGGTTATATACCCTCAAAGAGAGTGTTTCACGTATGGTTGAAATGTCCCTTTTACAGTAGTCACGAGATTGCTCTGTCGGCACAGTGATGGATGGACACAGCCGGGCGGCAGGTCCGTTGTCTCTAGTTGGGTGTCACAGGTGAGCACAGCCAGCAGTTCCTAGCCTGGGGAAAGAAGCTTATCCTTAAGGAAGTGCCACTGTGGGGGAAAGTTGCACCTTTATCTTAAGGCCATTTGTTCTTGTCTTTGGGACATAGGAAATGCCTAAAGCAGATATTCAACACGTGCTCAGTGGCCATGTGAGGCCCTTTTGGTAAAAACAAAGTCAGGCTGAATTAGGCTTACACTGAATGGCTTCCTCATACACTCCAATATATCCTATCGCTCGCCATTTCTGTTTGTCATTTTCTTCCTTTGATCTATAATCTTTCAATAGAAAGCACTGGTGTTCAAAATATTGTCCCTTGGTGGCAGGGTGGTTGCTGCCCACCCTGGGTCCATCATGTCCCTCGGTGCTAGGCTCTTATCTCATTTACTTGCCCAGTTGTCCATGCTGGGGGAAAACAGTCGGATATAGTGGACAAGCATTAACACGAAGCATTTCATAGGTTATATAATTTTCAATTAATGTTAGGTTGCTGCACAAACATTGTATATGTGCTTTACTATGATTCCTTATGTTTACATTGTTCACAAGTATAGCACAAGTACAGTACAAATAATAATAATTCAACATATATTTGAAAACCTTCATTTAAAATGAGTTCTCAGGCACAGTCCTTATCAGCAAAGGAAATCTGTCCGGGGTTACAGGATCAATCCACCATCTTGAGTCACTGAGCAAACATCCCTCCAGCTTGTAGGCCAGTCTCTCAACACCGAGCAAAGAAAACAGCAATTAGTTTGAATATTATGATGAGGATAATAATTCCAAGAAGTAATAGAAACAGGAATTGCAATCCGGATGGAAAAAGGGAAGCGATACCGGAAGGGAGCTGAGCAAAGAAATCAAGACTGGGTGTCAGATCTCTCAAGGCATCTACCTGCTTCTTCATGGGTTTTAGCAGAGATGACACATTGGAAGACTCATCAGGTATAAAAACACAGCATTCGGTCTGAGTGGTTGCGTATGTACCACCTTGGGATGCAGTTCAAATATCTAAAGCCATTCTGTTTTGAAGGACAGCCTTTCTCATGAAAGATATCTCAGTATTTAATAAGGCTATTCCTGTTTGACTATGGTTAAGGGCTTCTTGAGTAACTTTAGTCAGGTTCTCCATATGTAATAATGACATCTTTTAGCCCCAAAGAAGGAACAAATATAGTTGCTTGGTGGCCACAGCAGTGGAATACTGAATGAGCCCATCTGGCCTTAAAGAGAGGGAGATCGGCAACAGGTGTTGGCTCAGTGTGACTCCTTCCTCGCTTTTACAGGAAACTCAGGCTGCAGTGTTTTATCCATCTAGGCGGTAGCCAAGGCAAGAGGTTTGTTCCACACAACCACCGAGTTCCATTAGGAGCCACCCAATAAATGCCTGGCCTTCAAGACCAATCTCTTCCAAACCAATCACTTTCTTTAAGTATGATAGTACTTTGAAACCTTCAATGGAACAATTATAAAACAGGTAGACAGTTTTAAGCATAACCAACATTTAATAAGGAGATACTAGGTTGAGAATACAGGGCTGGCCTGGTGTCGTGGGAGAGCTGTCTACAACAGATGTCGTCTTCTTCTCATCCTGGTGTGGTCCTTTCCAACAGCACCGCAAAGAGTCTTTTATTCCATGCCTCTTCTGGTAAATAAATTCTCCAGGTGATAGTCCATGATCTGTAAGTTCTGGGAGCTCTCTGTGAGAGAATCAGCTACCAGCCTTTCATTTCTTTTAAGCATCTCAATGAGACCCTGACAACAAGGTAATACATCCCTTAAGCAAAGTTGGTTCATATATTTCCTCATCCAATTTCGTAGGCTGTTCTATTATTATTTCAAAAGGAGACAGCCGAAGTTTACCGAAAGGGTGTAGATCTAAGACTGAGGAGCGCTAGCGGACAAGCTTTTGGCCGTGAGAGAGTAAACGCTTCTGAAAGCTTTGCCACTTAAGTCTTGATTATGCTCTCAATTCTTTCCACCAATCTGGGGGATCGGGGATGGTGGAAATGCTGTGGAAATGCTGCATTATTGGCCAAATGTTACAAATAGCTTTAATTATTCGCCTGGCGAAATGAGTTCCCCGGTCACTATGTAACTTAGTAGGAATTCCCCAAACGGGAATTTTTCTCTCTAATTGGAACTTACCTGCTATTAGAGCCGTTGCTCTTCTGCAAGGAAAAGCCCCAGTTCAATGTGAGAACACACAGATCATTACCAAGATGTATTTATATCCTTGAGATGGTGGCATTTGGACAAAGTCCAATTGCCATACCTCAAAGAGTCCCTTAGGAAGGGGAAAGTGACCTTGTGACCTGGGAAGTGGTTTCCCTGGGTTACACTTTGGGCATATAACACAATGAGTATAAACTTTATGAGCCACTGTGGGAGAAAGTTTCCAAAAGTATTGTTTTCCCCTTTTGTTGCCACCTTTATATATATATATATATATTTTTTTTTTTTTCTTTTTCCCCATGGTGATTTCTTGACCCTGCACAAGAAAACCTTTTACTGGGTTAGCAGAGTTAACAGAAAGTAGCAGGCATTCCTGAGGCTGGACAACATATCCGGCTTGAAAACATCCTTGCTTATCTTTTAAGTAAGACCCAAATTAAATAATAGAATGCAGTTCTGGTCTTCTCCCTTTGTGATGTTGGAAGCAAGGTAGCAGGGTTAAAATAGTGAATAATCTTTACCTACACCGTATAACCTAAGAAGGCTTATCATCATTTACTTGACGATGCTTCCTGTGCAATTTAGCACCCAACAAGCCTAATGAGTACCCTCCCTTTTATAGCAAGAGAGAACAAATATCTTTGAGAAGTCCTGGGGGTCCTTTGAAAATTCTCAAAGAATGTCAAAATAAAGACTTCGCTTAGGATATGAATTATTGGGAGCTTGTCAAAAATATCGAAAGATTTTAAAACACTTATTTAAACAAAATCAAGAGATTACTGATCCTGACATCGTGAAACAAGGGTCACTGAAACGATGTTTCATAATAATGTTTAACCAAAGTGACAACAGAAACAGTCAAAATCCTTACTAGAGAGACCCCAGTCTTTTTGAACGTAGGAAACTATCTTAACAAAACACAGATCTTCTGTCTTTTAGATAAACTTACTCAAAAGAAAAACTTTTTATAATCTCTTTATCAGCAGCAGACTATGAGTTTAATAAAATGATCCTTTTAAGAGAGAAAGCCAAATTCTAATTTTTGTACCAGTTTACTTTTTATATTAAACTTTATTTACTTAATTTATTTTATTTTAATCTTAACCAACTTGACCATGCATAAAACTCCTCATGGTTCAACCTCCATCAACCCTCTGTCACTTTCTTTTTACATTCAGAATTTGTCCCATACCTTGCTTTTTTCCTCCTAGTACTTTAGGACAAATTTATCTTTCTTACCCAAACAAACAAAATATTTCCATTCTCTATACCTTCTTTACTGAAAACTTACCTCTTACTTTCCTTGACTACAAATGTGTTTTCCTTATTAATTTCTACCAACCTTAATCACATATTAGAATTTTTAACCTTTCGAAACCTTAATTTTTAGTGAAAATGAAGAAGCAGTTATAAACCTTCTTTAGTATTTTGTGGCTTGGCAAATTTATAAACACTTTTATAATTTCTAAAAACATGTTATTCCATAGTAGAATCTTTTAATAAAATACAAGGCATGTTTACTAATACACTTAAACACCTTTTAGTTTTTCTGTAGCAAGAAGCCAAAAGTAGATAAACTTACCTTTAGTCGTTAATGTCCAACACTCTATCTTATTTAGAGATGACCTACATACGTAATGAATCTTTGTCATTTAAATTAACCCAGCAACATAGAATTATTGTTGAAAGTCCACCTAACACTCATCTTTTTAAAATCTATTTAGCCACTTGTTCCCAATAATCATTTAGATTGTCTATAAAAATTTGATGAGACTTTAGACAAAATTAGCCATCATTTTAAGTTATTATTTTTGTTAACCACTTTCGTAAGCGATCACAGCTTATCTGACCGATAAACAGAATAAAGGCCTCATGTCTGCATCAGATCTAATGCTGACAACTAGGAGGACATGCTTGTCTTAGTCAAACCAACAAACTAAAAAAGCTTTCGTTTCCCAAAGATTATTTTGTATCATGTTAACTTGAAAGACATTTGGGTTAGTTCTATTTAGAAAAGATTTTGTAAGTACTTACTTTAAGTCAATTGAATAGAACTCTTTAGAAATTGTAGGGGCCGGCCCCGTGGCACAACGGTTAAGTGAGCACCTTCCTGCTTCGGTGGCCCAGGGTTTGCTGGTTCAGATCCCTGGTGCAGACATGGCACTGCTTGGCATGCCATGCTGTGGTAGGCGTCCCACGTATAAAGCAGAGGAAGATGGGCATGGATGTTGGCTCAGGGCCAGTCTTCCTCAGCAAAAAGAGGAGGATTGGCAGCAGTTAGCTCAGGGCTAATCCTCCTCAAAAAAAAAAAGAAAAAAGAAAAAAGAAATTGTGCCATGTGGAGGTAAAATACCACACACACATAAACAGACAGATACAGCAAAGATTTCCCTTAGATTTCTGAGTTAGGTGTTGTCATAGCAGACCACTATGGAAAAACTTTTTTACACAGTTTTTTTTTTTTCTACTTTATCTCCCCAAATCCCTCCTGGTACACAGTTTTATATCTTAGTTGCAGGTCCTTCTAGTTGTGGCATAATTTCCCCAGTTTTTTGTTTTTTTAAGATTTTTTAATTTTTTCCTTTTTTCTCCCCAAAGTCCCCGGGTACATAGTTGTGTATTTTTAGTTGTGGCTCCTTCTAGTTGTGGCATGTGAGATGCCGCCTCAACGGGGTTTGATGAGCAGTGCCATGTCTGCACCCAGGATTTGAACCAACAAAACACTGGGCTCCCTGCAGTGGAGCACGCGAACTTAACCACTTGGCCACGGGGCCAGCCCCTCCCCAGTTTTTTCTTTCTTTCTTTCTTTCCTTCTTTCCCTCGGCTTTAGGAACCTGGCTTGGGAACATCCCCCTTTGTTAAGCAATTGCAGTCACATCGTGAAGCCAGCTGGAGTTCGGAGGAGAGGCTGCCCATTTGGGACCTGATTGGGCTTTTTTAGAAGCTTGAATTCCTGCTCTTCTTTTAATTTTGTTTTGCTATAAAGTCCGAACAACTTCTAAGGACAGTGTAACAGGTCAGAGAGTGCACTGATTGTGAGTGTTACTCCCTAGAGAAAGGTAGTAAACACTCTCTTACATGCCTCAGTTTCTCCTTCTGGCATCTAAAACTGCCATGGGGGCTCAGAGCACGGGTGACCAGCCCTTACGTGCACATCCCTGGATGAACATGTAATTAATTACCGTGAATGAGAGTGGAGTTCCCTATGGGACCACTACACATTGCTAGGATTGATCCTCTGACACTCCCGCTGAGGTCTTCAGTCACCTGAGGACACCCTTCTAGCCAGGAGAACAGTGTCCCTTTTTTTCGGAGCTGAACACGTTCCATCTCTCATTTCTCTATCAAGCAGTTTGTTCAGACTTTATAAACACAATTCTTTCCAATTTTAAAGCCCAATTAAAAAGGTCAGCCTTCCCCACTCACTCCCAAGTTCCTCTAGGCTCCTCTGGCCTAGGAAATTCCTCTGAGATTCCTCTTACCTGGGGTGTGTACTGGTACCCCTTAAGACACCTAGTCTGAAGACCTTACCCAGCTCATATAAACTCTTGGACCGTCAACTTAAAATAAGGAGGTCTGGGTTTCAGGAGAACTCACCAGGATCACCTGAAGAATGCAGTGATCCGGGGGGCTCAGTGGGCCCCTATTGGTACTGAATGCCAGTTCAATGTAGATTCCAGGTGGTCTCTGGTGGGTTTCTCTGAAATCCTGCTGCAATGACACCAAGAAATGTGGATGCAAATAAGGCATAACCAGCCTAGAAATGAAAATTGGGGTGAGTTTATTCTGAGCCAGAATGT
Organism: Equus quagga; assembly: GCF_021613505.1. Lineage (NCBI taxonomy): Eukaryota > Metazoa > Chordata > Mammalia > Perissodactyla > Equidae > Equus > Equus quagga. The sequence continues at coordinate 91,482,449 of NC_060280.1, forward strand.
GAGGACCATAGCCCAGGGCCTTCCTTCCCCAAGGAACGAAGGGCACCAAAAAAGTAGGGGGTACAGGGTGGTTATATACCCTCAGAGAGCATGTTTCACATGTGGTTGAAATGTCCCTTTTACAATAGTCACGAGACTGCTCTGTCGGCACAGCTATCGATGGACACAGCAGGTGGGTCTGCTGTCTTGGTGGACACAGCAGGGTGACAGGTCTGTTGTCTCGAGCTGGGTGGTCACAGGTGAGCTGGGTGGTCAAAGGTGAGCATAGCAATCAGTTCCTAGCCTAAGGAAAGATGCTTATCCTTAAGGAAACGCCAATGTGGGGGAAATTGCATCTTTATTTTTTTGTTTTATCTTTATCTTAAGGCCATTTGTTCTTGCCTTTGGGACACAGCAAATGCTTAAAGCATCTATACAATGCGTGCTCAATGGCCACGTCAGGCCCTTTTGGAAAAACAAAGTCAGGCCGAATTAGGTTGACACCAAATGGCTTCCTCATATACTCCAATATATCCTATTGCCTGCCATTTCTATTTGTCAGTTTTAACCATTTTGAGCGTACAGCTCAGTGACATTCCGTATATTTATGACTTTGTACCATCATCCCCATCCTCCATTTCCAGAACATTTTCACCTTCCCAAACTGAAACTCTGTCCCCACTAAATGCTAACTCCCCGTCCTCTTCCCCAGCCCTTGCCCCCACCATCCTACTTTTCATCTCTATGGAGTTGCCCATTCGAGGTACCTTATATAAATGGAATCCTACAATATTTGTCCTTTTGTGTCTGGCTTACTTCACTTAGCGAAATGTTTTCAAGGTTCACCTGTATTGTAGCATGTGCCAAAATTTCATTCTTTATTTGTTTTTTAAATCAAATTGTACCTATTATTTTTTATTTATTTGAAATTTTTTTTTTGGTGAAGAAGATTGGCCCTGAGCTAAAATCCATTGCCAATTTTTCTCTTTTTGTTGAAGAAGATTGGCCCTGAGCTAACATCTGTGCCAATCTTCCTCTATTTTGTACGTGGGATGCTGCCACAGCATGGCTTGATAAGTAGTGCATAGGTTTGCACCTGGGATCCAAACCAGTGAGCCCCAGGCCGCTGAAGCAGAGCACGCAAACTTAACCACTACAGCACTGTGCTGGCCTCGGAATTTCATTCTTTTTATGGCTGAGTAATAGTCTACGGTACATACGGACTGCACTTAATTTATCCATTCGTTCGTTGATGGACACTTGGGTTGCTTCCGCCTTTTGGCTATTGTGAATGATGCTGCCGTGAACACGGATGTACGAATATCTCTTTGATTCCCTGCTTTCAACTCCTGTGGGTATATACCCAGGAGGGGAACTGCTGGATCCTATGGTAATTCTAGGTTTAACTTTTCGAGGCCCTGAATCTTGTTTTTAAACTTAATATTCCTAGGAGCTCTTTGATATCAACACGTAAAGAGGTCTCTGGTTGTTTTTTTTTTTTTTTTTTAACAGTGAGTCTTTTGTTTTATTTTCTGGAACACTTTAGAGATGAAATTCACATGCCATCCAGTTCTCCAATTGACAGTGTTCAAGTCAAGAGTTTTTGATACAGTCACAGAGTTGGGCAAACTGTCACCACCTTGCTCTTTTTAAAGGAACCAGTCCCCTGTGGATGGACAAGAAAGTTGCATCTTTGTTTTTTTTAAATGTTCTTTCTTTTTTTCTTTTTTTCTTTTGGCAAGGAAGATTGACCCTGAGCTAACATCTGCGCCCATCTTCCTCCATTTTGCACGTGGGACACCCCCACAGCATGGCTTGATGAGTGGTGCCAGGTCCACATTCGAGATCTGAACCTGTGAACCCTGGGCTGACGAAGCGGAATGTGCGAACTTAACGGCTGTGCCACCAGGCCGGCCCCTCATGTGCCTTTTTTTTTCTGGTTCTTTAGTGATTTTATTTTTCACATGTAAGACTCTGATCCATCAGGAATTTATGTTGAGAGAAGGTGTGAGGTAGGGATCCAACTTTTTCCTTTTTTTTTTTTTTTGCTGAGGAAGATTGGCTCTGAGCTGACATCATGCCAATCTTCCTCTACTTTGTATGTGAGACGCCCCCACAGAGTGGCTTGCTCAGTGTGTGTAGGTCCACACCCAGGACTGAAACCTGTGAACCCCACTGATGCAGAGCACACAAACCCAACCACTATGCCGCTGGGCTAGCCCCGCAACGTTTTTGTCTCCCTGTTGTCCCAACAGCATTCATTGCATCATCTATCTTTTAGATGTGTAATTTTGGGGAGATTAGGGCTGTCATAAGATAGCTTTGAGGTGTGGAGAGGTCGGAGTTGTCAGAACATGAAAACTGTTGAGTACTAAATTGACAGCTGAGGAAGTCGGTCCCCACCCAAACCTCCGGGTGATTTCCAGCGCTGAGGAACGCCCATGGAACCTGACTTTTTTTTTTTGTTTTGAATCAGTCATGCTCCAGTCCTGGGATGTTGGAAGCACCCCACAAAAACAATGTTAACAGCACAAGTCGATTGCAAAACGACCTGACAGATCTTGCAACTCAGTGCGATTTCACTTGATGGAAGAAAGTGGGTGTGGAGAGGGACCAGAAACACAGGTAAAGTGATGGCACAGGAAGTCCCAGGAAGGCAGGACAGGCTGCCCCAGAGAGAAGGACTCGAAGATCACGAGAGTCAGACCAAGACCTGTGTGTGGTTTCCTGGGGCTTCTGGAACAAAGTTCCACAGACTGGGGGCCTTAAAGAACAGAAATCCATTCTCTCATGGTTCTGGAGGTCCAAAGTCCAAACTCAAGGTGTCGGTAGGGCCAGGCTCCCTCCGAAAGCTCTAGGGAACAATTTTCTCTGCCTCTTCCAGTTTCTGGGGGTGGCTAGTGCTCCTTGGCTTGTAGACCCAATTTCTGCTTCCATCTTCCCATGGCCGTCTCCCTTCTCTCCGTGTCTCTCTGTGCCCGAATTTCTCTTACAAAGTCACCAGTCATTGGATTTAGGGCCCACTCTACTCTGGGACGACCTCATCTTTCCTTCATGACATCTGCAAAGACCCTGGTTCCAAATAAGGTCACATTTCCAGATACGGTGGTTAGGGCTGGAACAATTTTCAGGGGGACACAATTCTACCCACAATGCCCTCCGAGTATTTTTTGTTTAGTTTTCTGCATATGTGTTTGTTTTCCCCCCAAAACGACTCTTTCCAGAATCCTATTGAAATATTAAATGTGAATCACTGAGTACAAATCTGTGGGGTGGGGGTGGGGGGGAAGTCTTCTTCAAAAAAACCCCAATGAATTAATTTCTCCTTCGTTTGGAGAAAGAGCGCGTTGTTTCAATCGGAGCCCACATCTGGTTCGCCATGGATTGAACTCCTCGTCCTAATTTGGATTCCGGTTTTGAAAGATACAGCCCGCTTCCCACCAATTCTTTTGTTTTCCGGCCTGGGGTTTGGGCGCCCGGGTTAATTAGAGGGTTTTTCTCTGGGACCAGCCAGGCGAACCTAATGAGGAAGTTTCTGGTAATTTCAGGTCAATGCGGTGGGTGTGCGAGGTGGGGGTGTGGCTGGGGACAGGATGTTCTGGAGGCAGATAGGAGGGCTCGGTGAGCTTCCCCAGGACTGAACGACCCCGGGATGAAGGGGCAGGTGGGCACGGATGCGGAGGACTGGGGGCAAGGGGGCTCCGTTGAAACCCAAGCCCAGTGTGAGCAGAGCGGGCAGCCTCAGGGGTGGTCCCCGCAGGTCTGGGGGCACTCAGACTCCATGGAGCCACCAGTGGGACTTTATAGGAGAGGGTCATGCTCTGATTTGCAATCTGAATGGTCAGCAAGGCACGGCGTGGGCGCGGGTGGGCAGCCAGATGGCCGTCCTTGAGTGGGGGGCACAGGGCGACAGCAGATGTGGAGGCAGGGTACTAGGTTGGATGGGGGAAGTCCGGATGTCTGCGGGCGGCACGCACTGGAAGCTTCTCAGCTGGAGATGCGGGTCCCTGGTGTCAGCCCAGCGGAGAGCGGTGGAGGGTGGGTGGCAGCCCCCATGGGTGAGGGCAAGAGAAGAGGCGTGGGGAGAGGGTAGGCCTTACAGCAAGGGGGCCACCTGGCTGGGGCTTCTCCTGTCTCGTTCGGGGACCCTCAGGCCAGCTGCTCAGGCCACCCTCAGCCCCCAGGCAGGGGACATGGAGCCGCTTTGCTGGACCGACGGGGCTGAGGGATGGCAGCTGAAGGATCAGTTCAGACCTTGAACTTGGCCTCTGCACCAGCCTGGGGCAGGAGCAGCGTGGGGACAATCAGAGAGGAGGAGCGGGGAGGGAAAACCAGCATTTATGGACTATTGACCAAATGCGGGGCGCATCCTCGCCTCTTGGCGGTTAAAAATAACAACAGTTGCAAGTTGGCACAGGTCGCTGTGCGCCAGACTTTATTTTCAATGAGCTCATCTGGTCCCTCCATAGCCCTGTGAGGTGGGTCCTCTCAGTCTCCTCTTGCAGGTGAGGAAACGAGGCACAGAGAGGTTAGAACACTGGCCCAAGGTCACAAGGCCTGCGAGCTGCTGAGCTGGGACTGGAACCTGGGTGGTGTGTTTCCGCTCTGCTGGCGGGGAGCCAGGGACAGGGACAGCCCCATGTGCGTGCAAAGCAAGCGTGCAAAACTAGTGGCCCCTGAATGAAGCCTGCCTGGTGTCTGTTCTGGTGAGGATGTGGGCTGGGAGGTGGGGGGTGCTGGAGACAGGCTGGGTTAGGTCTCCCGGAGGTCTGCAGGAGCGCTGGGGGTGTGAGCTGGAGGTGACACTGACTTAACCCCACCTCCTCCCCGGAGCCTTCCCCACCCCCCTCACTTCCCCTTCTGCAGTGGCTGCGGGCTGGCGGCGGGGTGGTGGGGAGTCCTCCGGAAATGGGTGATGGGAGCCAAGTGCTGGAGCCGCAGAGCTGGGGGAGGGGGCTGGGGCTGTGGGGCTGGCGGCTGCGGGGAGAGCAGAGGGGCAGAGTTCCAGCTCATGCCCTTTGAGGTCCCTGGCTTGTCCCCCTCCGCTGAGGGAGGGGCAGTCTTTGTGTGGGGACCTTGGGTTTCTCAGCTCTTGCCAGCCCGGAAGTCCCTCCCAGGGTGCCTCAGAGGGTGGGGGTTTCCCTGGAGGAAAGGACCCTCGGTGAGCCTCGAAGCTTTTGCATATTATTCATATTATGATGCATATATTCATGTTCATTATGCATATATGCATATGCATATTATTCAATGCCTTCTCTTATCGTTTGCAAAACCCACTGTGTGTGCTCACGCGTTCACGTGGACCAGAAGCAAATCAAAGATGGTCCCAAAGCGTCCCCCCCCCCAAGATCTGAACAGGGGTAGAGGGAAGGGCCCCAGGGAGGTGGGGAGGCGGGGAGCCTTCCAGAGCAGAGGCGTTCCAGCCAAACAACCTGCGAGGGCGAGAGAGTGTCAGGGGTGCTCAGGCAAAGAGGAGAGTGGTCACAAAGTGTGTAGTTTGAAGCACCGTGTTCTGGGCTGAAGGTTAACTGAATGAAGCAAGGAGCAGAGAGGGTGGGTAGAGATGAGACTGCAAAAGAAACAGGGCCAGAGCCAAGAAAGTCTTTGGAAACTTGGATCTCATCTTGGGGGCAATAGGGAGCCATGGAAGGGTTTAGAGCAGGGAGGGACATGGTCTTATTTTTGTCTCCTGGAGATCCCCCGGCTGTGGTCTGGAGGGCAGGCTGGAGACAGGGGACGGTAGGGCCAGTTGCCCAGTGCAGAGCTGATGAGGCCAGGACAGGGCAGGTGGGTGGGAGGAAGGGGGAGGATTTTTAACTCTTAGAACCTTTTATTCAAATATGACACATGTATGGAAAAAAGTGCACAAGTGACAAATGTACGGCGCCAACATCCAGATCAGGGACAGACATCGCCAGCCCCTAGAAACCCCACTGTGCCTCCTTCCTGTCACTCCCCCTGCAGGGTCAGCCCTAATGGGACTTTGAACAGCAGAGAATCCCTGTCTGTCATTTGGACTCTTTGTTGGGTAGTTAAATGGTTTCCAGTTTGGGGTTGTTACAAGCAGAGGTGTTGTGAAGATTCTCATAGGCTGGGTTTTTTTTTGGTGAGGAAGATTGGCCCTGAGATAACATCCATGCCAATCTTCCTCTACTTTGTACGTGGGGTGCCACCACAGCATGGCTCAGTGAGCAGTGTGTAGGTCCCTGCCCAGGATCCGAACCCCCAAACTCTGGGCCACCAAAGCAGAGGGCACAAACTTAACCACTATGCCACAGGGCGGTCCCTCTCATAGGTTTTTTGATGAATGTAAGTATGCATTTCCTTTGAGTTTATTCATAGGAGTTATAGTGTAGGTGTTTATTCAGCTTTACGGATCCTGCCAGTTTTCCAAATCAGTCGTGTCATTTTACACGCCCACCAGCAGCGCAGAGGTGTGACTGGTAACATCTTTCTCACGTTAGCCATTCTAGTAGGTGTGGGGTGTCGTGGCATTTGGTTCTAATTTGCGTTTCCACAATGACTCATAATGTAAACGTCCTTTCATTTGTTGGCCTGTTGGAGATAACCTTTTGGGACGCCTTTTTCTTGTTGATTTGTAAAAGCTCTTTATATATGCTGGACATGTGTTGGCATTAGGCCCACCTTCACTGTAGTCCCCCTGGTTCCTCTGGCCACCTCCGTCACACTGATGCCTTCCGCCAGTATTGACCATCAGCTCATCCTCCACTCTGGTCACTGGACTCCACTGGCCACCGATCTGCAGTAACCTGATCTCTCTGTCCACTTTGGGGAGACACACTTGAAAGACACAACTGCACAGAACAAAGTCAGTGCGCTCCCCACAGGGACAACCACTCCCATAAGCTGTGTCTACTTTCACGGGCAGAGACACATCCATAAACAACACATGTGCTTTAAATTTATATAAATAGTATCATGCTGTACTATCATCACACAACTTGTTTCCTCACTCAGTGGTATATTTTTGAGATACATTTATGTTGCAATAGAGACAGAGATGGTTGGTGGAGCTATTGGTTCCTTTTTCACTCCTATACAATATTCCCTCACAGGACCATCCTCCTTTTCACTTCTCTCCTCGTCCATTGATGAACATTCCAGTGGCTTCTAACTCTTCACTGTCATGAACATCTCTGCAAGAAAGCCCTTATTTTTGGCTTCTTGACCTTCCTCAGAAAGTTCTTTCCTTTCAAAACCCACCATCTATTTTTCCTCCCTCCTCCACAATAAATGGTTCCACTTATTGGCCATTTGGAGATTACTTTTTTCAAAGGGCCCATTTTTCCTTTGGTATTTCTCCTTTTTTCTTGTTGATTTGTAGGAGCTCTTTATATATGCTGGACACGAGTCCTGTGTCAGCTCTGTCTACAGCAGATATTTTAGAAGAGGTTTTGGGTGACCTTCAGGGGGTAAGGTCAACACATCTGGGTGATTGACCAGAAGAGAGGGAGAGGAAGGAGTGGAGAATGAGGTGCCAATCATTCTAAGTGTCAGGGTGACTGATGGGGCCATTGCTGAGGTGGGCGGAGCCACAGCTGAGGGAGGTGCTGGTGGATCTGAGGAGTCACTAGAATTTGTCCTGGGGTCTCGTGGACACAATGAGGCTCCACAGGGAAAGGCTCCTGGGGGTGCTGCAGACCCCAGAAATCATTTGCTGATATGCAGCCTTAGGGCCAGCCTGGTGACATAGTGGTTAAGTTTGTGTGCTCCACTTTTGTGGCCCAGGTCTGGATCCCAGCGTGGATCTGCTTATTAAGCCACACTGTGGCAGCAAAATAGGGGAAGATTGGTACAGACATTAGCTCAGCAACAATCTTCCTCAAGCAAAAAGAGGAAGATTGGCACAGATGTGAGCTCAGGGCCAATCTTCCTCACCAAAAAAAAAAAAAAAAAAAGATACACAGCCTTGTGCATTTTTCTGAGTATCTCTAGCTTGCAGCAGGTCCAGACATGCCAACCCTTGACTCAGAGCCCAAAACACGCCAGGGTCACGTGGGCCAGTTGAGGATCTGGCAGTAGGATTCTCATTTTTTGCAATAAAAAAATTTATTGTAAAATAAAAGTGACTTTTTCCTTCATGATGTAGCTCTGTGAATTTTAGCACGTGTGTAGATTCGTGTCACTGCCACCACAATCAGGAGACAGAGCCATTCCATCCGCCTCAAATTCCCTTGTGCTGCCCTTTACAGCCCCCGGTCTCTCCCTCGCTCCCTCCCCTGCCAACCTCTGATCTGTTCTCCATCACCAGTTCAGCCTTTCTGAGACTGTCGTGTCCGTGGAGTCACACAGCGTGTGACCTTTCGAGACTGGCTCCTTTCATTCAACGGAAGGGCAATGGGATTTTATTTTATTTATTTATTTTTATTACTTTTTATTTTCATTCATTTATTTATTTTATATTTATTTCTTTTGAGGAAGATTAGCCCTGAGCTAACATCTGCTGCCAATCCTCCTCTTTTTTTGCTGAGGAAGACTGGCCCTGAGCTAACATCCGTCCCCATCTTCCTCTGCCTTATACGTGGGACGCCTACGACAGCATGGCTTGCCAAGCGGTGTCATGTCGGCACCCGGGATCCGAACTGGCGAACCCCAGGCTGCCGAGAAGTGGAATGTGCGCACTTAACTGCTGTGCCACTGGGCGGCCCCGGGACTTTATTTTTTTAATAGACTTTATTTCTTAGAGCGCTTGTAGATTCATAGAGCACGGAGCAGAAAGTCCAGGGGGTTCCCATGTACCCCCTGCCCTCACACACAGCCTCCCCAGCCATCAACATGGCGCCAGCATGGTCCCTTGGTTACAATCGATGAACCTACATGGGTGTGTCGCTGTCACCAGAGTCCACGGCTGACATTAGGGCTCGCTCTCGCTGTTGCACATTCTGTGGGTTTGGAAAAATGTATGAGGACGCGTGTCCATCGTTATAGGATCTTACAGACCCGCTTCGCTGCCCTGAAAATCCTCCGTGCTCCACCTCTTCCTCCCTCCCCCAGCCCCTGGCAGCCGCTGACCTTTTACTGTCTCCGTCGTTCTGCCTTTTCCAGAATGTCATAGAGTTGGAATCATCCAGGATGTGGCCTCTTCAGATCAGCTTCTTTCACTCAGTCACACGCATTCAAGGTTCCTCCACGTCTTTTCATGGCCTGAGAGCGCACTTCTTTCTGAGATGAATAATATCCCATCGCCCGGGTGTCCCACAGTTGATTTATCATCCACCTGCTGAAGGACATCTTCGTGCGTGCGCGTTTTGGCAACGATGACAAGGGCTGCTGAGGACGTCCTTGTGCAGGTTCTGTGTGGACACAGCTTTCGACTCACTTGGGGAAACACCAAGGATCACACTTGCCAGATTGCACGATAAGAGTGTGTCTAGTTTTGTTAAGAAACTGCCAAACTGTCTTGCAAAGGAGCTGGACCATTTTGCAGTCCAACCAGCCATGAATGAGAGTCCTGTTGCTCCACAGGCAATGGGATTTTTTTTTTTTTTTAGCAATTTGGTCCCACAGGTGTCTGCTTTTTTTTCTTTCTTTTTTTTTTTTTGGTGAAGAAGACTGTCGCTGAACTAACATCTGTGCCAATCTTCCTCTATTTTAGGTGGGACACCACCACAGCGTGGTTGATGAACGGTGCTAGGTATGCACCCAGGATCCAAAACTGTGAACCCCGGGCTGCCAAAACAGGGCACATGAACTTAACCACTACACCATCAGGCCAGTCCTTGGGGTTTTTCTTTAATGCTTTTTTTCTTTCTTTTTTTTGGTGAGGAAGATTGGCCCTGAGCTAACATCTGTTGCCAATCTTCCTCTCTCTTTTCGTTTCTCCCCAACGCCCCAGTACATAGTTGTATATTCTAGTTGTAGGTCCTTCTAGTTCTTCTATGTGGGATGCCACCACAGCATGGCTTGATGAGCGGCGTGTAGGTCTGCGCCCAGGATCCGAACTGGCAAACCCCGGGCTGCTGAAGCAGAGCGCACGAACTTAACCGCTATGCCACCAGGTGGCCCCAGGATTTTTAATCACGAAAAACCTAGAAAAAAAACATTGGGTCCCATCTGTTGGCCGTTTTTTTCTTAGAACATTCTATGAAAACTTTCCATATTGTTAAAAACAATCTTTCCGTATTGTTAGGAAAACCTTTCTGACAACGTTAAGGTCAAAACCTGTTTAAAAACGTCCAATGCTGACAGCGTTTTTAATGACCGCGGAATCGATTTTCTTCTGGTATCTCACCGCGGTTGACTCGTCCGTGCGCTTTAAGCCTCATGCTGAGTAAATATTAAAATAGCACCATCGCGAGGAGTGTCGTCGGCAAATATTTGTGGGCTCCTCGTATTTCTTCAGAGCAGATTCTCAGAGGAGGAAATACTGGCCTGAAAAAGACAAACATTTTGTGATTCTTGGGACGAGGTGCCAAATCCTCCCCGCACGGCTGCAATTTACACTGAAAGCAGCGAGCCGAAGCGAGAACCTAACAAAACAAAAAGTCACTATTCAAAGAGACAAACGCATGTCTCCTTTTTAATTAGCAATTAATACCTTTGAGTATTCATGAGGACGAATGTCTTCTCTTGGGCGCATCAGCAGAAAATCAGTGACTTCTCTGTTCGTGCTCTTTTTGTCTCTTGGTTGGGATATTCATATATATCGATTCATAGAAGCTCTTTAAATTTGAAAGACAGACAACCCAGTGCGTTCCTTCCCTATTCCTCCCACTGCTCTTAAGCTTAGAAAGGGCTTTGAAACCTCAGAGATTTGAAATCCATTTATGGACAGCCCTCGTTTTATTGCCCTTCACAGATACTGCCTTTTTTTTTTTTTTTGGTGGCGAAGATTGGCCCTGAGCTAACATCTGTTGCCAATCTTTCTCTCTCTCTTTTTTTTCTCCCCAAAGCCCCAGTACATAGTTGTATATCCTAGTCGTAAGTCATTCTAGTTCTTCTATGTGGGCTGCCAACACTGCATGGCTTGATGAGCGGTGCACAGGTCCACACCCAGGATTCAAACTGGCGAACCCTGGGCTACCAAACCTAACCACTTGGCTGCGGGGCCGGCCCCGCAGATCCTGTTTTTCACAAGACCCTCCAAGAGTAAAAAGATTATGACCCACTGAGGGCTCAGATGAGGGTTAGCATTTTTTAGCACTAAAGTATTTTTTAATTAAGTTATGTCCATTGTTTTTAGACGTAACACTATCGCACATTTGATGGACTACAATATAGTGTCAATGTCACCTTATTACAGAAATGCCTTATTACGGTGGCCTGGAACTGAGCTCGCAAGATCTCCGAGGTCTGCCTGCAATTTCGTTCCCTTCTATTGTCCTCTAGTCACTCGGAAGTGTGTCGTTTGTAGCTATTTAACTCTTCAGATCGCCTCGTATTTGTTAGCTATGGCTGTGTAACGGTGACCCCGAAACTCACTGGCTGAAAACAGCAATAAACTCGATCATCTTTCCGATTTTCTGCAGATGAGGCGTTCAGGAGCGGTTCAGTTGGGGAGTTTCAGGCCAGTGGTTTCCCAGGAGGTTGCAATCAGATGTCACTCCGAGCCATTGTCACGTCAAGCTTGACTTTAAATGTCATTTGTGGTTTGGAAGGTGGCTCAGTCACGTGGCTGGTAAGTTGGGGCTGGTTGTCGGCTTCTCCACTGTGTGGCTTGAACATCCTCCCAACATGGCGGCCGGCCGTGTGCAAGGCCAGGGTGGGCAAACAACAGCGCCGGCTCAGGGCTGGCCCACCACCTGTTTATATAGATGAACGTCCACTGGCGCACGGCCATGCCCGTGTCCCTACATGTCGCCCGTGGCTGTTTTCACATGGCAGTGGCAAGTCAAGTCGTTGCAGCAAAGATTGGCCCACGATGCATAAAATATTCACTCTCTAGCCCTTTTACGGAAAGAATTTGCCGACCCCCCCAAGTGATGAAGGCAGAAGCTGCAAGGCCAACGATGACCCAGCTTTGGAGTCACATACGATCATCACACAGAATTCCATTGGTCACCCAGGCTGCCCACCTCTGACTTAATAGGGAGGGGATTTAACCACTAGGAGGGGAGGGTCACGGGGGCCGACTTAGAGGCTGACCACTGCGCCCTTGGAATTTGTTGCAGGTATTTTTCAGGGGTGCTTGGCTGCCTGCCTTATACTCATTTTCCCTTCTTCATGACTAAAAAGCATTGATTTTGTCTGGGGCGCCAATATGCTCAGTTTAAAGCATGATGTCCCCAGGCTTCCTTGTCCTTAGAAGTGGCCATGTGACCCCTTTGTGGCAAACAAGATGTAACTGACTACTGTTTTTCTGATTAGAAGGGAAAACTCTGCCATCTCTACCGTTTTTACACATAATTCTTCCCCTTTCTCTCTCTCTCTTTTTTTTTTGGTGAGGAAGAGTGGCCCTGACCTAACATCTGTTGCCAGTCTTCCTGTTTTTGCTTGAGGAAGATTGTTGCTGAGCTAACAGCTGTGCCCATCTTTCTCCATTTTGTATGTGGGACGCCGCCACGGCATGGCTTGATGAGTGGTGTGTAGGTCCGTGCCCAGGATCTGAACTTGCGAACCCCGGGCTGCTGAAGTGGAGAGTGAAAACCTAACCACTAAGCCACCGGGCCATCCTCTCCTTCCCCTTTCTTGATGCCTGGAACATGGTCGCAATGCATGGAAGCACAGCAGCCATCTTGAGATCATGAGGACAGAAGTCACATGCTTTGGATGGTGATGCAAAAAGATGGGATGGCCCTAGGTCCCGGCAGGTATCAGTGAGCCTCTGCACCAGCAGCTGGCTCTGCTTCCAGACATCACGTTATATGAAAAATAAAGCCCTCCTCCCTCGCTTCAGTCACCCTTAGATTTTTTTTTTCTTAGTCGTACGTAACTAAATGCAATCCAAAGTGGTCCTGATGTGGTATAAGGCAAAGATTTTCCTTCCCTCCCAAATAGTTAACTGTCTTATCACCATTTACTGATGGGTGATGCTACCTTCATTATGCAAAAATCAGACTCAAGACTCCTGGATCCCTGGATTCTGTCTCAAATCTTATAGCCCGAGCAACGTTGCCTTAATTATTCCAGCTGTTTGATGTAAGACCTCTTTCCTCCTCTTAACGTGGCTTCAATTATCTTCACCTCTTTATCCTTCTCCGTGAACCTTCCAGTCGATTCGTCAAGCCGCCCACGTCTCTCCCACAGGATCTTAAATCAGAGTCCGGAGTTTCAGGACAGCTTTTCGTGTTTTGGGCAGGGCAGCTGTCCCTTTCTCTCCCCGTTTCTATTTTCTAAACTATTTACAGGGTCCAAAGTGGATCACGCCAGACCCTGAGTCAAGGGCCACCCACTGCCATCTTTAGTTTACACAGGCCTCGCCAGCAGGACGTGCTATTATTTCCCCCATTTTACAGAGGACGCAATTGAGGCTCAGAGAGGCTCCTTGACTTGTCCAGTGTCACAAAGCTAATAAAAGGCTAGAGATGCCGTTTAAACTTGGACTCCCGACTCTGAAGACGGTTCACACTCCTACGTGGTCCTGGCTCCTCGTGGGTGCGTCCGTACCCCAGGTAAGGCGCCGTCCTCGCCTAGAGTTGACTCGAGGTGGCACACAGCCTCAGCCAGTCACAGAGGATGCCGCACTCCCAGGGAGAGTGACTCCCACCAACCCCCTGCTCGGCGCCTTCCCCCCAACCTTGGCCTCCGAGAGGGAAACTGAGGCAACTTGGGCAGTGGCCAACACTCCCACACAGCCACAGAAAGGAATCCAGAATTTTCATGGGCATCGACATATATTCATTTTGCAGCTACTGTGTGCAAGGGACGATGCCAGGGGTTCAGTGATGGATGGGGCGCACAAAGTCCCTCCTCCCCGGAGTTGAAAGCCTGGAGGGCAGTGATGGCACCTCCCTTGCTGGCATCACCGACGCCAGCAGGCTCCCCATCCGTCTGGAAACTTTTCCCAGCAGCGTGGATGGTGGAGGGTTGTCTGCCACCATCGTTCTCTCTGCTGGCCGCGGCTGGGAGCTCAGCTGGGGCTGCTGATCCCAACCCTACGCGCGGCCTCTCTGCGTGGTCTGGGCTTCCTCACACCATGGCGGCTGGTTCCAAGGAGAAGGGTCCCAAGAGGGAGCCAGGAAGGAGCGTCATCGCCATTTATGAGGTAGCCCTGTGCTGTAGTGTCCCTTCCACCACGCTCTCTTGGTTAAGGCAGACACAAGGGTCTGTCCAGGTTCAAGGCGGGGGGACCTGGACCCCAACTCCTGTCCAGGGGCATCAAGTTCACACTGAAGAAGAGCAAGTGGGATGGGGAGATGGTTATAGCTGTTTTTGGGGAATATTATCAGCTTCACCCCCCCTGGAGACTCACCTCCAGGGCCCCCGCTGGCGTTGCTCACTGCTGCGTCCCCAACCCCTAGAAAGTGCCTAGCGCACAGTAGGTACTCAGTATATCAGGTGCTCCTGCTGGAACATTCCACCGCTTTCTGGAAAAATCCTGTGTTCTGAAAATCACACTCTAAAAATAACAAGATGTTATTTATGTATTATAAAGAATACAATGTATTATACATTATAATACAATGTTATAATAGAATATTAATTATAATAAATATTATATTAAATATAAATAAATATTATATTAAATATATATTAAATGTATTATATTAAATGATTTTAACAACAAAAATCATTGAAGAAAAAAATAGGATTGAGAGGGGAATAACAAAACCCAGTGCCCTGTGTACCCACAGCGCTAACAAAACCAGTTGGCATCCTGGTCAAACCCCACCCCAGGCAAAACTCTCTTGGCATCTGTGCCTGGACACTTGTGCAGCCTCAAACTGTGGGGACCTGCATCCTCCTTTGAAATGAAGGCATTCGCTTCTAAGACACGTCGCCTTTAACTCAGTTCCCATCTGATCCAGCCTGTGGGTGTCTCCACTAACTTATTGCTTCAAACTAGGGCAAGATGTCTTTGCAGTGTTGTCATCTGAACTTGAAATTTCCCCAGGCTAGAGAGCAGAAGGTGCAGAGGTCCTTGAAGCTCTAAGTCAGCCACCGAACCCAACCATGGAACCCAGCCACAGAACTCAACACGAAACCCAACAACGGAACCCAGCCGTGGAACCCAGCCATGGAGCTCAACACGAAACCCAACAACAGAACCCAACCACGGAATGCAGCCTCAGAACTCAACACGAAACCCAACAACAGAACCCAACCATGGAACCCAGCCACGGAATTCAACGTAAAACTCTGCCATGGAACTCAGACACAAAACCCAATCAAGGAACACAGCCACAGAACTCAACACAAAGCCTAACCATAGAACCCAACACAAAACTCAGCCACACAACTCAGCTACTACTCACCCTGAAGGAATCCATTTTTGTAACTCTTCAGTTTTTCTTCTTTTTAAATAAGATTTTTCACATACTGTTAAGACTTTCTCTTTATTTATTTATTTATTTTTGCTGGAAAGATTCGCCCTGAGCTAACATCTGTTGCCAATCTTCCTCTCTCTCTTTTTTCTTCTCCACACCCCTCAAAGCCCCAGTACATAGTTGTGTATAGTTGTAAGTTCTTCTGGTTCTCCTGTGTGAGCCTCCACCACTGCATGGCTACTGACACATGAGTGGGGTGGTTCCACACCCGGGACCCAATCCCGGGCCACTGAAGCAGAGCAAAGCCAAACTTTTAACCACCAGGCCATCAGGGCTGGCTCCAAACTTTCCTTTTAATTATGAAAAAGTGCCGGGGAAAAAACCACCTGTGAACCAATGCTCCTGGGTTATCCCAACATCCACCCTCTCTCCATCAGTTCAAACTGGGTGATTGACAAACAGAAGCACATGTCGTAGGAGGGCAAGCTGTGGTTGTTGAATTTGTCAGCGGGGGCTGGATGCCCAGGAGGGGACGGCAGAACCTCATTCCAGCCTCTACGACGCAGCCCAGGGATGCACCAATGACAGAGGGGTGTCGGTGGTTCTGCCACTTCTCAGCTGGGCAGGCTTGGGCAAGTCCCTTCCTTGTTTCACCATCTGTAAAATGCAGCCCAGAGACTGGGGCCCCACGCTCAGAAGGGCCCTTCACTTGGTTTTGCGCTCTGCTATTCTCATCTAGAAATTTTTTTTTAAAGATTTGATTTTTTTCCTTTTTCTCCCCAAAGCACCCTGGTACATAGTTGTATATTCTTAGTTGTGGGTCCTTCTAGTTGTGGCATGTGGGACGCTGTCTCAGCATGGTTTGATGAGCATGCATGCCAGGATTTGAACCAACGAAACACTGGGCCACCTGCAGCGGAGCACGCGAACTTAACCACTTGACCACCGGGCCAGCCCCTAGAAATTCTCTTTTTTCCCCAGCTTTACTGAGATATAATGGACACACAACTTTGTATAGTTTAAGATACTAACATGTTGATTTGATACATTTATAAATTGCAAAATGATTATCACCCTAGCATTAGCTACCGCTTCCATCTTGCTACATAGTTGCCATTTCCTTTTTGTGGTGAGAACATTTAAGATCTACTCTCTTAGCAACATTCAAGTATATGATACTCTTTTTTTTTGGTGAAGAAGATTGGCCCTGAGCTAAGATCTGTTACCAATCTTCCCCTTTTTAAGGAAGACTATCACTGAGCTAACATCTGTGTCAATCTTCCTCTATTTTATATGTGGGATACCACCACAGCGTGGCCGGATGAATGATGTGTAGGTCCGCACCCAGGATCTGAACCCACAAACCCTGGGCAGCCGAAGTGGAGCATGCAAACTTAACCACTACACCACTGGGCTGGCCCCTATGATATACTCTTTTTTTTTGGAGGAAGATTAGCCTTGAGCTAACACCTGCTGCCAATCCTCCTCTTTTTTCTGAGGAAGACTGGTCCTGAGCTCACATCTGTGCCCATCTTCCTCTACTTTATATGTGGGACACCTGCCGCGGCATGGCTTGACAAGTGGTGCCGTGTCCGCACTCAGGATCCGAACCAGCAAACCCTGGGCCGCTTCAGTGGAACACGTGCACCGAACCGCTGTGCCACCCGGCTGGCCTCTGGGCTGGCCCCTATGATACACTCTTAATAGCTATTACCACCCAGCCGTACATTAGCTCCCCGAACTTGTTAATCTTCTAACTGAAAGTTTGTACACTTTGACCAGCATCTTCCCATCTCCCTCACCCCCCGGCCCCTGGTAACCACCACTCTGTTTTTCTGACTTTGTCTTTTTTCGATTCCACATATAAGTGAGGTCCTGCAGTATTTGTCTTTCTCTGCTGACTTATTTCACTTAGCACAATGCCTTCAGGCACCTTTGAACTTGTGCTTTGTAAGTGAAGTCTCGTGGGATGATGGAGCATGAACTGTTTGCCATGCCCCAAGAGCAGAGAATTTCAGTGGCCCCCTGACATGCGACAGGCCAGCAAGACTCAAAGTGAGTGTAAGGTGTTATGTCTAAGACTGAGCAAGCTGGAGACAGTGACAACCTCTCTGGCAATGCTTTCCATGTGAACCCGAATTTGCTTCTAACTCTGAAAGAAAGCAATAGTGTTCTAAGAGATAATGATTGAGAAACTCTATTATACGGCTGGCCCCGTGGCACAGTGGTTAAGTTTGCACTCTGCTTTCGTGGCCTGGGGTTCACAGGTTCAGATCCCAGGTGCGGACCTACACACTACTCATCAGTCTGTGCTGTGGTGGCGTCCTACATATAAAATGGAGAAAGACTGGAACAGATGTTAGCTCAGAGACAATCTCCCTCAAGCAAAAAGAGGAAGATTGGCAGCAGATGCTCTGGGCCAATCTTCCTCACCAAAAAAAAAAAAAAGAAAAGAAAAAGGAACCTTATTATATCTATTCTCACTCATGGTGCCATCTTGTCTTAGCCAACGACTTCTGCTGAAGAGGATGACACAGAAGTAGAACAAAAGAGAGGACAACCCATAGCTCCCCTTTCTTCAGCCTTTCCTTACACTCTGGTGAGCTGAAAGTAGAGAGTGTTGGTAGAACGCGCCAAAAAGCAAAAGTTTTATGTGTCGCTTCTGCTGTTCTGGCAAGAATGAAATACACATGCACAGACGAGCTATGAGATCCAAAGTGTGCAATTTCATGAACAAGTTCAATGCTCTTACATTTGCATTTCTAACTTACATTGCAGTTCTAAGTCACTGGGCAAGATAAAGATGAACCGTAAAATTCATGCTAAGAGTTTAACATTTTAGAGCCAGCCCTGAGGGCCTAGTGGTTGAAGTTCGGTGCTCACCACTTCAGTGGCCCAGGTTCATTTTCCGGTCACGGAACCACACCATCCGTCTGTCAGTAGCCATGCTGTGGCGGCGTCCCACATAGAAGAACTAGAAGGACTTACAACTGGGATGTACAACCAGGCACTGGGGCTTTGGAGAGAAAGAAAAAAAAGAGGAAGATTGGCAACAGATGTTAGCTCCGGGCAAATCTTACCCTGCAAAAAAAAAAAAAAAGAAGAAGAAGAAGAACTTAATATTCTAATTCCTTGTTATTTAGAATGATGTGGGAAATGTGAATATGTTACATCACTTAGAGTGACATGGAAAACAGTATGACAAGTCAAGAGAGAGACTAGGGAAGAAATGGGAAAGTTTTGTATTTTCTGTGTTTTTGGTTTTTTTTTTAACAAGAGGCCCCACATTTTCATTTCACACTGGGCTGTGCCAATGATGTGGCTGGCCTTGTAGACCCTACTCTGTAGGAGGGTTATTAATGCACATAGCGGGCTCGGCACAGAACAGGGCTTGGGTAAGGATTAGCTGCCACCATCAGCAGCGTCAGCATCAGCATCACCGTCTTCATCAACTCTCTGTCCACAACCCTGAGGTCTCCGCTCACTTCCCGCCCCCAACTCCATGACTGCATTCTCCTCTCCCCATTGGTTAGTCCAGCCTCAGTGACCCCCATGACCCCTCTCTCCCTACCACCTTCGACCCCTCTGCCCATCCCTTCCGGTCACACTGTTCCTGCTCGCTGCCTACTGGCCTCTCGTCTCCTGCATCCATCCAGCCCCACGGCTGCTCCAAGCGCACAGTCTGAGTCAGCTGGACCCCCGACCTTCTTCCCAATGAGGTCCTCTCCCCTTTGCTCAGCCCCGGGTGCCCCCCACATCTCACCACGCTCCCACAGTCCTTTCCCATCTCTTCCTCTGAAGACCCAAAGCAAAAACACTTCTTCTCTCTAGCAGCCAGCCCTCTGCTCGCTTCCCAGCCAGAGTGACACCCTGCCTTCCACGCGCCACCCCCAGCGCCGGTCTAACCCAGCAGGAACCCCTTAGCTCCCGCAGTCCCCCGCTGCCCTGACCTCCTGCAGCGTGTGGCATTGTCCTCCATCAGCACTGTTTGCAATCCTTTTGTTTAAAGTGTACCCAAGATTTGTCTTCACCAGGGATGGGAAGAAACGCAGGCACAAAAAACGACTTCCGTGAAGGAAGTTTCTACTCATAGTCCCCAGAAGCAGGAGGCAGGGCACGTGCCACACAGGGCCACATGGGGAAGCAGCAAGGTGGGTCAGGAGGTGGAGGGAGGGAGCAGGAGAAACGTGGGAAAGGACCTTTGTTATCGTTTCTGCGGGAAGGGCAGGGTAAGATTTCGGCTGGGCCGGTTTGAATAAGTTTGGCCAAGTCAGGTGTCGGGGCTGTCCCTAGGCGCCTGGTACCCAGCCCTGAGGTGATGGGGGGCAGGGATATTGGCCTGGAGCGCAGAGCTCCCAGAGGAGATGGGCGTGGGTGTGAGCATTGAGGGCTGGTTTGCATGTGAAAGGTGAGCTCCCCACGGAGCTGCTCACCACCTCTAGAAATTGGTTAATCCTGGAATGGGCCGTGTCTCCAGGATCTGCAGGGCCCCGAGATGGCAAAGCATCAGAAAATAGAGAACATAAACTGGCATGACAAGCACCCCCTTTCACCTTGTGACTCCACTCACCCTTTTCCCTATATCTCTGCACCTGTCCCCCACGACACCCCCTTGCTCCTGGCCCCTGGTCCTGAGCCACCCTGAGCCTTCTGTCTCCCTCTCATCTCCATCTGCAGCCTGAGCCCCAGACCCACGGGGCCACCTGCTGCCTAGATATGTCCCCAGACCCCATCTCAACTGTGTCCACCCATCCAGGTGTGACCTGAGCATCCTCCCGGATGCCACTTTCTCCTTCATCCCCTGCAGCCGAGGGACCACCCGGATCTGATGGGTTTATCTCTTTAATATTTCTCAAAAGCCCCCTCTGTGTTCCACCCCCAGTGTTGCCTGCCTTCATTCAGTCCATCAACAAGTGCTTGGCAGCCCCTCCAGGTGATGAGGATCAAGGTTGCCCCAGGGAGAGAAGCCCAAGGCGTGCTGCCCTATGTACTGATCTATACCACCCTCCGGGAAGCACAGGACGTCCTCCCCTCATCTGACCTCACTCGTATCCAAAGTTATAGGACCACCCGATAACCAGAGCCCACCTGCTCTGACACCATTTTAACAACCATTTTTTTTTTTTGCATAATCTTTCCTTTGTCTTGTAAAGAGATAACTCACATACCTATGCCTTACTAATTTATCCCTGCCCTCAACCCATGTTTGCAGCCCTTCCCTGCCCATGGGTCCTGTCCCCATGCTATTCTCTGAATAAGGGAGCACTGTTATCAGACCTTTAGTACAAGAAATCTTTCTTTCAACTCCTTGTCTTGCCGAGCCTGCATCATTTCTTCTGGTGGCCCGTACGGGGATCTTGCTTCGCTGGCTTGTGAGCCGAAGTTCCGATAAGTGCCCTTTTCTTCCTTGTGCCTTCCTCTTTTTCAAGGATGGATCTAAATTCACTTCCATTGGGAATGCTCTCAGACAGCTGTATGAATCCATGTTTGCTGCCCATGGCTACTCTATGGGGCAAACTGTGGCATTCAGCTCAAAGAGAATCAGCACCTTAAGCCTGAGGGTGATGAAGAATGAATTAACCCATCCTTCCTAATCCTGTCTCTAATGTGTAAATTTTACATGGGTGCGGTCAACCACTTAAGTCATTAGGAGGGTTGCCAATCTCCAAGACTCCTGTGGCAGGTTTTCCTAAGGCTGGATTGGCATCCCTCCCTATGGCTCCTGACCACACTCTGAACCACGGGAAAGTCCCAATCTGGACTCCAGTTCAAGGAAAGTACCAAACTCTAACCTTTGGTTGAGTATGGGAACCCCTTCTTGGGAGAATGGCTCCAGGATGCAATTGGGTAGAATGTCCCCCAGACCGGCAGAAAATTCCTCACTGTTTTTCTCTATTCTTTTCTCTCTGGGACCATTCACCAGGCACCTATTACTGCCACGCATAATAGGGATGATATACAAAAGATGCAGTGCAGGGGGATGCCCTCATCATTCCTTGCTATAGGAACCCCATGGGGGGATTTTCAAGGTAATGGATCCTTTTCTCTCACGGACCATTCACCAGGCACCTATTACTGCCAAGCATAATAGGGAAGATATACAAGGGATGCAATGCGGGGGGACGCCCCCAACACCCTTTGCTATAGGAACCCCACAGGCAGAACGACGGGTAGGACGCTGCCCTAGGTTCAAGGGGATTTTCAAGATAAAGGGTCCTTTTCTTTCATCTCTCATCTCTTGTCTTTTTGCTTCTTAGGACCATAGGAGCTTCTAATTCCATTCCTAAGGACTCACCTTTGGGTTGTCTTTTAAATAACAGGGCAAAATACGATCTACAAGATCTAAAGAAGAGGAGACATCTTCTACTGTAATACTGTTTGGCCTCAATATAATCTGAATGAGGAAAAATGGCCCACGAACGACACCCTAAATTTTAATACTATTATTCAACTAGACTTATTTCCCCGCCACCTGGGAAAATGGTCTGAAATCCTGTATATTCAAGCATTCATGGCCCCATGTCAAGATCCTGAACTCAGAGTGGTTTGTCCCATGTGTCTGGCTTCCCCAACTAAAGTAGAAAAACCTACCCCTGATATATTAGATGACAACTGCCTTGTTATACCTCTTCCTAAGGCTCCTGCAGCTCCTGCCGAATTAACCTCTCCCAAGGACTCAAAGACCAAAATGCCCCCTCCCTGTGAGAAGGAACCTAAAATTGAGTCCTCAATCCCCATAAGTCCCGCAGGTCATACGAGGCCTCTTCTAATCCTGGACATTTCCCTCCCCGCGAGCTAGCAAATGGGGCAATGGGGACCATTCGAGTCCATGTGCCATTTTCAATGTCTGAAATGGCTCAACTTAAGACACAACTGGATAGGTATTCAGAAATTCCTTCCCAATTTATGGATGGCTTTCAACAGCTCATCATGATGTTTGAATTGAGTTGGCAGGATATTTATATTATTCTTACTCATTGCTGTACTACAGATGAAAGAAATCATATTTGGGGGGAGCATGTGAATTTGCAGATGAATTACACACTAGAGACAGACGTAAATATCCAGTAGGAGGCACTGTGGCGCCAGATACAGACCCCAAATGGGATCATAGGGATGGAGAAGATCGAGGACAACGGAATCGCGTGGTTACTGTTTAACAGACGGAAGGAAGGAGGGGTTTACAAAGCCAGTCAATTTTGACAAACTCTGGGAAATAACTCAGGGAGCTGATGAAAACCTTGCCCTTTTTCAAGAGAGATTAGCTGAAGCCGTTCGAAAATACACTAATCTAGACCCCGCTTCTCCAGAAGGAATGACTATTCTCTCTCTCTTTTTTTTAAGATTTTATTTTTTATTTTTCCTTCTCTTCCCCAAAGCACCCCCGGTACCTAGTTGTATATTTTTAGTTGTGGGTCCTTCTAGTTGCGGCATGCAGGATGCTGCCTCAGCGTGGCCTGACGAGCGGTGCCATGTCTGCATCCAGGATCAGAACCGGCGAAACCCTGGGCCGCCCAAGCGGAGCGCGAGAACCTAACCACTCAGCCACGGGGCCAGCCTCATGGGATGGCCGTTCTAAACAAGCTCTTCGTTAGTCGATCTGCCCCAGACATACACCGAAAACTGACTAAATGGGCCTTGGGTCCTCAGACACCTGTACAGAGACTTTCAGACTTTGCTACTCAGGTGTTTGCTGATCGAGACTCGACTCTTAAGCAGGGTAAGGCCAGAAAGGCAAAGTTACAGGGTAAGGCACAGGCTCACATTTTAGCAGCGGATATGCCACAGAAACAGGCTAACCAGGGGCCCAGGTCTCAAACTACCAATGCCGGAGGCCCAGGTAATTCCCCTTGTTACCGTTGTCGTCAACTTGGACCCTGGAGCCAACAGTGCCCCAGAAAGGAGCTTCCTCCTGGGCCTTGTCCTCTCTGCAAGCGAGAGGGACATTGGAAGCGTGATTGTCCTCGCCTCCAGAGTGAGGAGGGGCCAAGAACACACTTTTCTGCCCGGAGATGCAACCCTAAGGACTCCGCCTGCAGGGGCCCAGAGGCCAGTCCGGCTCCCGTCACCATCGAACAGACTGAGCCCCAGGTGACTCTGGATGTGGAAGGTAAGCAGATCAACTTTCTTATTGACACGGGAGCCACTTACTCTGCACTTGTTTGCCAGTCTGGCCCAACTCGTAAGTCTCATCAAAAAATTGTCGGACTAGAGGGCGACTCTAAGTTTTGTTATCAGACTCTTCCTTTATCTTGCCAATATGGGACTCAGGTGTTTTCCCACACTCTCCTACCTGCTTGTCCTGCTCCACTATTGGGGTGAGACTTAATGAAAAAGTTAGGAAGCCGGTTTATTCTAACACGAGAGGAGGGCGACTTGTTTGCCGCGCTCTCTCCATGCTCTGTTGTTTCCCAGATCCCCTCTAATATTGCACCCCATATACGGGAAGCAGTTGATCCTCAGGTTTGGGACTGCTCCCTTCCAGGAAGGGCTCTAACAGCACAGTCGGTCTCTACGACCCTGCGGGACTCTTCTCTTGTCCCCAGAAGAAGCAATACCCTTTAAAGCCAGAGGCAATTGTAGGATTACAACCCCTTATGTTGAAATTCCTCAGTCACGGCCTCTTTAAACAAGGTCAGTCTCCCAGACACTCCTATCTCGCCTGTAAAGAAGACAAATGGAGATTATCGTTTGGTCCAGGACCTCCGCATAATTAATAAGGCCACGGTTCCTACCCACCCCATCGTGCCTAACCCAGATACTACACCTTCCCAGCTCCCAGAAAACTCTAGCTGGTTTACAGTCCTGGACTTCAAGGATGCTTTCTTTTGTCTTCCTCTGGATCAAACTTCCCAACCTTTATTCGCCTTTGAATGGAAGTTTCCTAATGAAGCTCTTCCCACCCAGTTGGCATGGATGGTGTTTTCGGGCTTGCCCCCATTTGTTTGGAAGTGCCCCCGGCGAGGATCTGCAGGATGTCCAACTCCCTGTGGGTGGTTTAATGCAGTATGTTGACGATATTCTTATTTGTAAGAATACGTTTGTAAGGAGGATTCTGACCACAATGCTGTCCTTGTCCTTAATTTCTTAGCCCAACGGGGATCTCGAGTGTCCCCACCAAAGGCACAAATTTCACAACAGCAGGTGTCCTATTTGGGCTATGATTTAACCCCAGGACACCGGGCACTTTCTATAAATACGAAAAAGACTGTCCTCGAACTTGGACCATGAAAGACAAAAAGACAACTTCGCACTTTCCTGGGTTTGGCAGGATTCTGTCGTTCATGGCTTCCTCAGTTTGGGATAACAGCAAAGACTTTAAATGAAGCAACCAGAGGACCTGATATGGAGCCTCTGGAGTGGACACGAAAGGAAGACAAGGCCTTTTGGTCGATTCAACAGCAATTGTCTTCCGCCCCAGTCCTGGCTCTGCCTAATGTCACCGAGCCTTTTACTCTTTATGTTACCGAAAAGCAGGGCCAGGCCCTCGGTACCCTCACCCAAAGGCCAGGCCCAGAGACCCTAATTGTTGGATATTTCTCAAAGACTCCAGACTCGGTGGCTTTGGGATGGCCAGGCTGCTCGAGGGCTGTAGCAGCTACAGCTCTGTGAGTTGAGGAGGCCTCTAAATTAACTATGGGACAGCCTTTAACAGTCATGACTCCCCATCAGGTACAAGCCGTGTTACAAACTAAGGGACATCAATGAATGACTGGAGGGCGTCTAACTAAATATCAGGCCATCCTCCTAGACGCCCCTGATATCATCCTTAAGGTGTGTCAAACAATTAATCCAGCAGACCTTATGCCTGCTCCTGACTACCCGGTCCAGGATTTGGAGCACACATGCTCTGAAGTCATAGAACAAGGGTACTCTAGCAGGCCTGACTGCTGGACTCCCCCCACAGATAATGTGGATGACACCTGGTTGGTAGACGGCAGTAGCTTCATAGAACAGGGCATATGCAAGGCAGGCTACGCCATAGTAAACGCCTCGCACGTCGTCTGCCCAAAAGGCTGAACTCATCGCTCTTACCCGAGCCCTTCACCTGGCGAAGGATATGGTTCTTAATATTTACACTGACTCAAATCTGCCGTCTTGGTCCTCCATGCGCAGGGGGCCATGTGGAAAGAAAGGGGTTTATTCAACGCACAGAATTCCCTGTCAGACACGGAGCAGAGGTTTCAGCTCTTTTAAACTCTGTGCTTCTTCCTAAGCAAGTGGCTGTGGTCCATGGCCGGGGGCATCAGAAGGATTTATCCCTTCAGAGCAAGGGTCATAACTTTGCTGACAGGCAAGCTAAACGGGCAGCTAAACAAAGCAACCTTTTGTTTTTTTTTTTTAAAGATTGGCACCTGAGCTAACAACTGTTGCCAATCTTCTTCCTTTTTTTTTCTGCTTTTTTTTCCTCCCCAAAGTCCCCCAATACATAGTTGTATATTTTAGTTGTGGGTCCTTATAGTTGTGGCATCTAGGACGCCACCCCAGCATGGCCTGATGAGCGGTGCCAGGTCCGCCCCCAGGATCCAAACCAGCAAAACCCTGGGCCGCCAAAGAGGAGAGTGTGGACTTAACCACTCGGCCACAGGGTCGTCCCCATTAAAGTAATCTTTCAAGCTTGCTTCTCATTCCCCCCCACTTTAGGCCTTATTAGTCCTATTTATACAAATCAAGAAATAACCTTGGCTCAGGAAAAAGGATATACCCAGGAAACAAAGCAGTCTCGGCTAATGAATGACCTGGGAAAAATTTTCACGCCTAAAAGCCTTCAATGGAAATGAGTTCACAGAATTCCTCAGGCTGCCCATTTTGGCAAACGATCATCGACTCAGCTACTTTCTAAATCCTTCGACGGCCATACTTTCCATGCCACCATCAGACAGCTCTGCCGCTCTTGTGCCACTTGTGCTCAAGTCAATCCAGAGCGGGCAGCTAACCCGTCCCCTTTGTTACAGCCTGTACAACGACGGGCCCATGATCCGGGGGACTTTACTCAGATGCCTCCATGCCATGGCTGTAAGTATCGTTTGGTGTTTGTCAATACCTTTGCAGGCTGGATGGAGGCCTTCCCTTGTCAAAGTGAACGCGCAAAAGAAGTAACAAAGGCCCTTTTAAGGGAGATCATCCCACGCCTTGGCTTGCCCAAGACCTTCCAGAGCGACACCGGCCCCTCTTTCGAAGCTCAAATAACCCAACAAAGAGACCCAACAGGTCTCTTCAGGTTTACGAATTAAATACTATTTGCATTTGGCCTGGCAGCCACAAGCCTCTGGGAAAGTGGAGAAAGCAAACCATACTCTAAGATGACATCTGTCTGGAAACCAGGAAACTTGGATTACCCTCTTACCTGTTGGCCTCCCACAGATGAGAACGGCCCCTGAGAACAGTTTGGCGTGAGGCCCTTAGGAAATCCTGTACGGAAGGCCTTTTCTATCCACCGATATCGCATTGGACTCCGATTACCACCAACCGTATTGGTATTCCGATAAGGCTGGTCTACTACAAAGGGACCTAGACGAGTGTGTTGATCATCATTTACCTAAGCCGGAACCGCTGTCTGCCGATGTACCTGGCCAGGTAAATCCTGGAGAAACGGTATATTGAAAAGATTGGAAGACACGTTTCGATGGGTTAAGCCCAAAATGGAAAGGACTTTATCAAGTCGTTCTAAGTATCCCCACAGCTGTAAAGGTAAAAGATCGCACTTCTTGGACTCATATTTCCCGAGTAAAACTTATGACTTCTTTTCAGGACAAAGCTGATCCAGATCCCGCTGTTCAACTGGACTACTCTTGTGAACAAACCGGTGATTTAAAACCACTTTTCAGAACAAAATGAACCCTATCTTGATTATTTTCCTCTTATCTCCTTTTGTAATGACAGACAATTGTTTTTTAAAATGGGCTCAACATTATGCTGAGCTCTATAAGCAAACCACGTGTTGCGTTTGTGGACTCTTGCCTCTGTCTAGGACTTCTGGCCTCCCCGGTGGGTCTCTTCCCTCCAGGGTACTGACTGGCATGCAATGCTTCTCTTCATTACACAATATGTCTCTAGCTCTTCTCTTCTACAAGATTCATCTGTTACTAATCATAATGCCTCCTTGTGGCCATCTGTCTCTGACACCTGGGAGTTCCCTGGCCACAATCAATCCTTTTCCTTCAACACTACTGCCCAAATACTAACTAGATTTGCCTTGTCACAGGTGGGTCATAAACAGCAAGTTCCAAAGGTAACGTCGCCAACCTATCGATACACACAGGATGGACTATCTCAAATTTGGGACGAATATATTTGGCTCACTCCTACTAGTGGTCAACTCAGTCAAAAGGCCACTCTATGTCGGGAAGAAACCAATCACACCTGTGATACACGGCCTAATAGCACCCGACCTATGGGAAAAATTCCCCGTTATATGTGCTCTCATATCACAGCGTTAAGAAATACTGATTGCTTTGGGACTGACTGGGATAGACGACCCAGCACATGTTGGTTAGCTCCTAATGGCACTCAGTGGTTATGTGGCTCCAACTTATGGCCTTGGCTGCCGCCTGGATGGATTGAACGATGCACCCCAGGCTTCGTCTGGATGCAAGGTAGAACTGCATTTACTATATCTCCTCCTGCTGACCTACCCAACCTGCAACAGCGCTGGACGTGCTCTGTCTTCCACTGGTGTGACCACCTTGCCTCAGTTTTCCTTCCCCAGTTAGGAATCGAAAGTGTCATCTGGCACATGGAAGCCATGAATAAATTTCCTATCTGAAATGAGCCACCAAATTAAACGCCCGTCTGACCCTACCTTCTCCCTAAATGATTGGTTGGACTCCTGGTCAGGTCCAGGTCTCTGGAATACGATCAGAGCCTTATTCATTGGGTTAGTCATGTTGCTTGGATTTCTTATTATAATTTATTGTCTATTTCGTTGTTTTGTCTTCCTCATGTCAACAAACTTTCACCTCCTGGACCACTTCTCGTCAAATGATTCTCTCGTCTCCAGAGGCTCTGTATACCCTGTCAGCCTTGAACTCTGCGGGCGCAGCCTTCCGGTCTACTGAACTTGCTGCCTGTATCTATGGCCCCATTTAGGGACAGCTCGATGACCTTGTACAACCAGAAGTACTTACAGAAGATTGACCATTGTCCATATCCACAAAGGATATCGGGGCCAAATGGGTTCCGGGGGGTGGCAGGGGAGGTTTATGATAAGGATCAAGGCAGCCCCAGGGAGAGAAGCCCAAGGCGTCCTGCCCTACATCCTGATCTGTATCATCCTCCCAGAAGCACAGGACGTCCTGACTTGATCTGAACTGATTCTTATCTAAAGTTATAGGACTACCCACTAACCAGACCCCACCTGCACTGATACCATTTGTCGACGAAAATAATCCATAACCAATCTATAAATGAAAATTTGGGCGAGTTTATTCTGAGGTTAAATCTGAGGATTATAACCCGGGGCCCTTCTTCCTGAAGGAAGAAAGGGCACCAAAGAAGTGGGGTGCACAGAGTGGTTATACACCCCCAGAGAGGATGTTTCACATAGGATTGAAACGTCCCTTTTACAATAGTCGCGAGACTGCTCTGTGGGCACAGCGATTGATGAAACAGCAGGTAGGTCTTCTGTCTCAGTGAACACAGCAGGGTGGCAGGTCTGTTGTCTCCAGCTGGGTGGTCACAGGTGAGCTGGGTGGTCAAAGGTGAATGCAGCAATCAGTTCCTAGCCTAAGGAAAGATGCTTATCCCTGAGGAAATGCCAGTGTGGGGGGAAGTTGCACCTTTATCTCAAGGGCCTTTGTTCTGGCCATAGGAAATGTCTAAGCAGATATACAACGTGTGGTCAACAGCCACAGTCAGGCCCTTTTGGAAAAAACAAAGTCAGGCCGAATTAGGTTTATACCAAATGGCTTCCTCATATACTCCAAAATATCCTATTGCTTGCCATTTTTATTTGTCACATTGTAACGACTTTTTTCATGATCTTTCCTTTGTCTTGTAAAGAATAACTCACATACCTATGCCTTATAAATTTAGCCCTACCCTCAACCCATCGTAGCTCTTACTGCCCATGGGTCCTGTCCCCATGCTGTGGCTCTTCACTGCCCATGGCTCCTGTCCCCATGCTATTCTCTGAATAAAGGAGCACTCCTACCAGACCTTGAGAGTCCAAGAAATCTGTCTTTTGACTCCTCAGCTTGCTGAGCCCGCATCACATGCTCTAGGCCCTAGGCCAGGTTCCCCGGGGCCACTGCAGTGGCCAGGACAGACACAGTCCCTGTGGGTCCTGACACTCAACAACTGTTTCGAGTTTTGAAACGGCTTCCTGCCTGATTCTCCTGGCTCAGCCCAGCCCCATGCCCACCTGCTACCAGCAGCACCCACAGGGATGGCTCCGAAACATTGCTCATCCCTACTTCGAATCCTCCAGTATTTTCTCACAGCCCTGAAGAGAGCTCACGTTTCTTAGCTGGAGACACAAAGCCTTCCACGCGCTGAACTCTCTGGCCTTTGGGATGATTCACTCCCTCCTTCCTTGGGGGCATAAACACTGCAGTGCACACGCGCAGCCCACTTCCCAGCGCCCCGGAGCCTCACCCATCCCGTCCTGCGGCCAGCGCCTCCTCCTCTGTCTGCCTCAAGCTCCCTCCCCTCATTGTCCTGTCTAGTGTCAGACGGGCCAAGAGCAAAGTTTGAGAAGACACAGTGTGGGTGGCGCTGCAGGAGATTCAGCCCTGGGAACAGCCGGTAGGAAGGCAGTTCGACTCCAATGCCAAAAACTGCAACACTGCCACGCTTCTGCTCCATCATTTCCTTTTTGCAAACGTGTCCTGCAGGTAAACTTGCATAAGCAATGAGATTCACATGAGGCAATTCCTTGCTGTGTCATTAGTGGGAGCAAATCCCAAAGGTTCGTCTGTCACAGGCCAGTTAAACAAAATGAGCAGCTCCTCTGTGGAGTGGGACCCTGCGTGGCTGCCTCGTGGGAGGCGGATCGGGATCCACTCATAACAGCAGCTTCGAGGCATCCCGCTGTGATTGGCACTTTACCCATATTGAAGCGGGCTCTGCAAGCCGAGGGGTCAAAAGAAAGATTTCTTGGACTCTCAAGGTCTGGCAGTAGTGCTCTTTTATTTGGAGAAGAGCATGGGAACAGGAGCCATGGTCAGCGAAGGGCTGCAGCGTGGGGACAGGACCCGTGGGCAGTGAAGGGCTGCAAACATGGGGACAGGACCCATGGGCAGTGAAGGGCTGCAAACATGGGGACAGGATCCATGGGCAGTGAAGGGCTGAAGGCATGAGGACAGGACCCATGGGCAATGAAGGGCTGCAGGCATGGGGACAGGACCCATGGGCAGTGAAGGGCTGCAAACATGGGGACAGGACCCATGGGCAGTGAAGGGCTGCAAACATGGGGACAGGACCCATGGGCAGTGAAGGGCTGCAGCATGGGGACAGGACCCATGGGCAGTAAGAGCTGCGATGGGTTGAGGGTAAATTTAAGGCATAAGTATGTGAGTTATTCTTTACAAGACAAAGGAAAGATTATGTAAAAAAAAAAAGTCGTTAAAATGGTATCAGTGCAGGTGGGGTCTGGTTATCGGTGGTCCTATAACTTTGGATATGAATCAGGTTGGATCATGTCAGGATGTCTTGTGCTTCCCAGAGGATGATATAGACCACTATGTAGGGCAGGACGCCTTGAGCTTCTCTCCCTGGGGCCGCCTTGATCCTCATCATAAACCCCCCTGAACCCATTTGGCCCCGAAATCCTTTGGGGATATGGACAATGGTCAGTCTTCTGTAAGTACATCGGGCTGTACAAGGTCATCGAGCTGTCCCTAAATGGGGCCATAGGTACAGGTAGGAAGTTCAGTGGACCAGAAGATTGTGCCCATGGAATCCAAGGCTGACAGGGTACACGGATCCTCAGGAGACGAGGGAATCATTTGACAAGAAGTGGTCCAGGAGGCGACACTTTGCTGACATGCGGAAGACAAAACAATGAAATAGACAACAAATTATAATAAGAAATCCAAGCAATATGACTAACCCGATGAATAAGGCTCTGATCGTAGTCCAGAGACCTGGACCTGACCAGGAGTCCAACCAATCATTTAGAGAGAGAGTAGGGTCAGACGTGGGTTTAATTTGGTGGCTCATATCTTTATTCCAGAAAGTCAACCTTATTCCTCAAAAGTGGTATTGTCATATCTGAGTCTGTATATTTCTCTCAAATATGACATTCCAGTCAAAGCCTTGGTAATATAACCAATGCTTCCAAATGCGTCCTGTTATAAGGAGGACAGATTCTCATTGAACTTATGCAAATAACTATATTGCCATGAAATGACCATACTCACTCACTAAGAGTTTCCAAATTCTGGAGGGATCAGGTAGGGAGAAAAAGATAAATGTTTCAGTTCTGCTCACAAAGGTATAATTTCATCAAATTGCTCTAAGTCATAGTTAGCATAAGAGAAAAGAGAAAAAGATTTCTGTAAATCTGAGAAATCAAAACAGAACATCAAAAAATCAACAATATTTCAAACAAAAGTTATACAAAATTATAATCATCCTCATCAGTTCATACAGTCCTGTATAATCGGCTCTTGATCCTAATCTTCTGTTAGCAGTTTTATGAGGCCATCAATTTCTCCATTAGAATTCTGTAATTTCTTACCCAGTTCAGTTTTACCATTTGAAAGTTTATCAGAAACCTGAACTCTAGAGTAAGAGGCAGAATCCTTTTCATGAATTTCTCTGAAGATGAAACATATTTTGCAAAATCAAAAAACATCAGAGTAAAACAGCAACTGTCTGCAAATGACAAAAGACTCAAGAGGGCAATTGACAAAGAAACTTGGCTACTTCTGTGACATAAAACACTTCAAGATAATAACTGGAATTATGGCTGACAACCAGGACAGATCAGAATTTTAGGAATGTTATATAATTTTAAAACACTTATATCAACAACATTTAGCCACATAATACCACATAAGAAAGTTTATCATCACTTATTTGACAATGCTTCCCATGTAGTTTGATAGACCAAATAAGCCTAATTAGTTTAGTATTTTCCTCCTTATAGGAAGAGAGAGCAAATTTCTTTGAGATGTCTCAGGGGCCCTCTGGAAATCCTCAGAGAAATTTTCTTCCTTCTACCAGGTCAAAAGAAAGCCTTCATTCAGGATTTGAATATTTTTTTGAGGGAGAAGCTTGTCAAAAATGTCGAAAGATTTTAAAACACTTGTTCAAATAGGAAACAATGCTCAGGCATCTATTCAAAGTGACAACAGAATCAGTCAACAGCAGTTAAAACTGTCAAAAGATCTTAAGAGAGATCTCTTTCTGAAAATAGGAAATTATTTTAGCAAAACATAGATTTTCTGTCTTTTAGGTAGGGATAGAGCAGGCCAAATGTTCAAGAAAATGATCCTTTTCTGAGAGAAAACCAAATTTTAATTTCTTCACCAGCTTATTTTTAACATTAAAACTCATTTACTTAATTGGATTTGCTTTAATCTTAGCCAACTTGGCCAGGCATAAAACTCCTTTCTGAATTTCTCTTTCACAAACCTTCTACAACTTTCTTTTTACATTCAGAATTTGCCCCATGCTTGCTTTCTTCCTTCTAGTACTTTAGAACAAATTTATCTTTCTTAACCCAACAAACAAAAATACTTCCATTCTTCACTCCTTCTTTACTGAAAACATACATTTTTACTTTCCTTGAATACAGAGCTATTTTCCTTATTCATTCCCAATAGCTTTAATTACATATATTAATTACAATTTTTAACCCTTAACAGACCCTATAAAGACTAAAAAACTAAGCAATTATGAACCACCTTTTATATCAGCATTCTAAACATTTTTCATCATTTCTAGGAAACATGCTACTTCACAGTAGTGAAACATAGGTATGTTTGCTAATAGACCCAAACATCCTTTAGCCTCTCCACAATAAGAAGCCAAAAGT
Organism: Equus quagga; assembly: GCF_021613505.1. NCBI lineage: Eukaryota > Metazoa > Chordata > Mammalia > Perissodactyla > Equidae > Equus > Equus quagga. Next base: position 91,515,797 of record NC_060280.1, read on the forward strand.
AGATCAATTTAGACACGTTTAGCCATAATGTTTCATGTTCCATCTTATCCAAAAATGACCCAGATACTCAATAGATTTTTATCATTTGACTTAACTTGGCAAAACTCTAAAGTTTTAAGTTACCGAAAAGAATTTGGAAGCTGTTGTTTTTCAAGTATACAGACCATAAAACATAATTACTGTACCCCAAAACTCTCACCTATTTTCATCTACCTAAATCATTTGTTTCCAACAATTGTATTCATATTACCCACTAAAACTTATGAGACATTAGGGAAAATTAGTCATCATTTAAAGCTATTATTTTGCTGATGAATTTGTAACAGACAACATGAGCTTCTTTGACTAGTGAACCCAGGCTTTGTGCCTGCTTCATGACCAAATACTGACAACTCTGACGACGTGCCTATTTCAATCAAACCAACAAACTTAGACAAGCTTTCATTTACCAAAGGTTAATCTATTTCATGTTAACTTAAAAGACATTGGGTTAATTTCTACTACATTTAGAATTTATGTAAGCACTTACTTTAAGCCAATTAAACAGAGCCCTTGACTTTGGCCATACCATCTGGAGGTGAAATATCACACACATATAACACACGTACAGACACACATACACAGAGTCTCCACAGCTATATTTTTAAGTTAATTTTTATTGAGTTGTTTACAACCTTGTGAAATTTCAGTTGTACATTATTGTCTGTCAGTCGTGTTGTAGGTGCACCCCTTCACCCTTTGTGCCCACCCCCACCCCCCCTTTCCCCTGGTAACCACTAATCTGTTCTGTCTACATGTTTAACTTCCACATATGAGTGGAGTCATACAGAGATTGTCTTTCTCTATCTGACTTATTTCACTTAACATAATACTCTCAAGGTCCATCCATGTTGTTGCGAATGGGACGATTTTACTGTTTTTTATGGCTGAGTAGTATTCCATTGTATATATATATATATATATATACACCATATCTTCTATATCTAGTCATCAGTTGATGGGCATTTAGGTTGCTTCCATGTCTTGGCTATTGTGAATAATGCTGCAATGAACATAGGGCTGCATAAATCTCTTTGGATAATTGATTTCAAGTTCTTTGGATAGATACCCAGTAGTGGGATAGCTGGGTCCTATGGTAATTCTGTTTTTAATTTTTTGAGAAATCTCCATACTGTTTTCCATAGTGGCTGCACCAGTTTGCATTCCCACCAGCAGTGTATGAGGGTTCCTTTTTCTCCACAACCTCTCCAACATTTGTTATTTTTGGTTTTGGTTATTTTTGCCATTCTAATGGTCCACAGCTATTGTTTTAAAAATTACTGCCATGAATCAGATACAGCAATACAAAGCTCACCAGTTATGAATCTAAATTTTGTTTTAAGTCTTTTTACCAATACTTGTGGAGAAGACATGTAAGATGCCAGACTTTTTGGCAAAGGCACAGTTTTGGCCGTTTTTTCCTTTTTCCCTTTTTTCCCCTCAGTCTTAGGAATTAGTGGTGGGCTAGACAGTCCCCAGAGGATTTGAAAACTCTTTGAGATAAAGGAAATTGGTGGAACCTGAACTCCTCTAGAGCTGCTTTTCCAGTCTTACAAAGGTTTTCCAAGGACAGTTGCTCTTGATTTCTCAGAAACTGGGTTGTAACTCAAATGACATCATAGGTTGATCTACCTGTCCAACTGCATCACAAAGGCACAGAGAAACCCCTCAAGTTTTCTCCCAGATGGAGTTTCTGGGGCATAACCCATCCAACTGAAAGTGTTTCCAATTAGTTAGAATGTACCTGAGCAGTGGGTCTCTGGGGATGCTTGGGGTGTTCCCCACGGCGGTAAAGCTGGTGTCTGACTGACAGCGGATGGAGAAAGGGTGCAGAGCCCGACTGTGGGCATTGATATAGTTATAAGATTTAATCAAGTCCCGCTGAACCGGGGCACTTAGTCTCTGAGCTAGCACAAGGTGAGGCAGGGAAGCAGGAGGCAAAGGTTTGGAGCTCGCTGGGGGCTGGGGCTCCCAGTGCTGGGGTTGGGAGTTAAGTCCCTGGCAAAAGGATTTCAAGTTTTTGATTTCACGGAAGGTCCAGTTTCCACTCAGGTCCAACCTGAACTTAACCTCGACTTGGTGACAATAGAGGAGGCGACAAATGAAACAGACAAAGAAAGGAAAAGAAGAGATCAGGCATCACCCTCATGGCTTCTTCCAGGGGGTTATGAAGATAAGGGTCACACAGCACTTCCTGTGCCGGAGCACACAACACCAGCAGGACAGTTCACAGAATGAATCACAGGTCTCCTACCCTCATAACTGACTCAGTAGGAGCCTAAAATACTCAACCACCAAGAGAGGGCACCCCACTTGGTGTCGCCGGGGTGATCAGGCCCGGAAACCAGAGTGGGGGCTCCCAGGGGTGGACCTTGTGACTCCAAAGATTTCTTTGTTTCTCGGTTGCAAAGCTCAAAAGGAGACCAAAATGGCTGCTGTAACTTCAAGAGAGATGAAAGTAAAGGATCTATTTCCTTGAAAATGCCCCCTGAACCTAGGGCAGCATCCTACCCATCGTTATGCTTGTGGGGTTCCTATAGCAAGGGGTGATGGGGGCGTCCCCCTGCATTGCATCCCTTGTATGTCTTCCCTATTATGCCTGGCAGTAACAGGTGCCTGGTGAATGGTCCCAGAGAGAAAAGAATAGAGAAAAACAGTGAGGAATTTTTCGCCGGTCTGGGGGACATTCTACCCAATTGCATCCTGGAGCCATTCTCCCAAGAAGGGGTTCCCCATACTCAACCAAAGGTTAGAGTTTGGTACTTTCCTTGAACTGGAATCCCAGTTGGGACTTTCCCTCAGTTTGGAGTGTGGTCAGGAGCCATAGGGAGGGATGCCAATCCAGCCTTAGGAAAAGAAACCTGCCACAGAGTCTTGGAGATTGGTGACTGTGTTAATGACTTAAGTGGTTGACTCACGTCCATGTAAAATTTATATATTAGAGGTAGGGTTAGGAAGGAATGGGTTAATTCATTCTTCATCACCCTCAGGCTTAAGGTGCTGATTCTCTTTGAGCTGAATGCCACAGTTTGCCCCATAGAGTAGCCATGGGCAGCAAACGTGGATTCATACAGCTGTCTGAGAGCGTTCCCAATGGAAGTGAATTTAGATCCATCCTTGAAAAAGAGGAAGGCACAAGGAAGAAAAGGGTATTTACCAGAACTTCAGCTCAGAAGCTGGTGAAGCAAGATCTCCGTACGGGCCACCAGAAGAAACGATATGGGGCTCGGTGAGCCGTGGAGTCGAAAGAAAGATTTCTTGGATTCTCAAGGTCTGGTCATAGGGCTCCTTTATTCAGAGAATAGCATGGGGACGGGACTCATGGGCAGTGAAGAGCTGCAAGCATGGAGACAGGACCCATGGGCAGTCAGAGCTGTGATGCACTGAGGGTAGGGCTAAATTTATAAGCCATGGGTATGTGAGTTATCTTTGTTTACAAGACAAAGGAAAGATCATGAAAAAAGTTGTTAAAATGGTCTCAGTGCAGGTGGGGTCTGGTTATCGGGTGGTCCTATAACTTTAGGTAAGAATCAGGTCGGATGAGGTGAGGACGTCCTGTGCTTCCCGGAGGATGATGTAGATCCGTTCGTAGGGCAGGATGCCTTGGGCTTCTCTCCCTGGGGCCGCCTTGATCCCCATCATATGTATTGAAATGCTCATCACATTTAGATCTAGGAAGTGGGTGCTGTAATTCTCCCCCATTTTAGGACGAGAAAGGAAATCGAGGCAGTGTTGAAGCATTCAGTGATGTGCCTGGATTCACAGAGAGGGAAGAGACAGAGCCTGGCGCTGAATCTGGGCCACCGGCGATGCTAATCTCTGAGCAGGGACTCTTCTGTCGGCTAATTCAGAAAGATGTCCAACATCCATTGCTGTTGTCAAAATCAAGGAATGGTTTTGTAAAGTGTGAGCATTCCTGGGAAGCTGAGTGCAAGGAATTCTGGAACTGTCTGCACAGTCTTTGCGACTTTTCTGTAGATCTAAAATCATTCCAAAATAAAAAGTTTATTAAAAAGAAAAATGCCTCCAAGAGACCCTCGCAGACCCATGTTCATAGCAGCATTATCCACAATGGCCGAAAGGTGGAAACACCCCAGATGTCCACTGATGGAGGAACGTGGTCCATCCATATGATGGAATATTATTCAGCCTTCAAAAGGAAGGTAATTCTGACGCTCACTACACCATGGACAAACCCCGAGGACATGATGCTCAGTGAAATAAACCAGACCCAAAAGGACAAATCCTGTGTGATTCCACTCATAGGAGGTCCCTGGAGGAGTCACATCCATAGAGACAGGAAGTAGGATGGTGGGGCCAGGGGCTGAGGGAGGAGGATGGGGAGTCAGTGTTTCATGGGGACAGAGTTTCAGTTTGGGAAGGTGAGAAAGTTCTGGAGATGGAGGTTGGGGCTTGCACGACAATGTGAATGTACTTAGTGCCACCGAGCTGTGCACTGCAAAAATGCCCTTCTTCACGCCCTACTGTCAGCTCCATCCCGGGCAGCGTCGGTTAATATTTGCCAATGACATTATCTGCCTGGGCATTAGTGGGGGCGTTGTTGCCTGAGGCTGCGCGAGGGCTGGGCATGGGTAGGGCCGACTTGCAAATCACTTGGGTTCACACAGCCCAGCTGGTGCCCAGATCACAGTGGCTTTTATTTCTGGGCATAGATTTGTCACCGACTAGTTGTCCCAGGGAACTCAAGGGTGGGTCTGGAAGCATTTAACTGCTTTTCCAAACTGTGTTTTTTTTTCTCTCTCTCTTTTGTTAGTTAAGGAGATGAGATTACCAACCTCCCCAACCAGATCCGGCCTCACCAGGAGAGCCAGGCCTCTGACCTTTGGCTTATTTTGACACTAAGATCTGCTCTGTGGGAGGAGCTAAGGCCTTATTACCCTCTCCTGCGGGGGTGTGTGGAAGCCTGTTTCCAACCGAGTCTGTGTGAGCGCGTACACACCCCTCCCTTCTGAATTTTCCTTCCCCATCCGAAATAAACGTCCCCTGCCTCCTTTTGTTTGGGGACGCCACGACTCTGGAAATGACTCCTCACGGTCTCCTCTTTGCTGTAAACATACTTTACTTTGTGAAACTACTTCTGGTGGGAAGTCTGATTTAACTCAGGAGGGACCCACTTTGGTTTCTGTAACAGATTCACCACGACGGAGAAACCTCAGTGTCTGGTCAGCTGAGAAACGGAGTGAAGGAAAGAAGAAGGCAGGTGGCCCTTCCCAAATGGGTGCGAGGGGACGCGGGCAGAGGGCAGAGCCGGGGCCGGGGCTCAGGCTGGGATGGGGGCCGTTCTGCCTGGGAGGGTCCCTCTCCTCTTCCTGCCCTCCCCTCATCTCCTCCAGCACAGATTTAAGACCCACTTTGGCCAAGAAACCAACCTGGATCCACAAAGCACAGGCAGAGGTGAGCAGGTGGGCATGGTGGGGGCTGCGGCCCCAAAAGACCGACCTCCTGGAGCAGAAGGAGATCCCCGGAGACCAGAAAAGGCATCCGCTTGGGAGGCCCACGAGCTGGCCCTTATCTGGGTCTGCGGAAGTTCAGACGTAGTGGTGGCTGATGATGGTGATGAGAATTAGTCTATAGTTCGAATTCAAGCTCACCCATGGAAGTGGCAAGACGCCCGCTGTGAGGATATAGGATGCCTTTGTGTAAATTGCCAAAAGCTGCCCTCCCCACAAAGGGCAGGGGCACACAGGGGCTGTGGAGTTCCAGGACAGGGTCACACCCCGGCTGCCGGCTGGGCAGCCTTGGGCGAGTTGTTCAACCTTTCTAAACCTCAGTGTTTGCTGCCTTACAAATGGGGCTGACAGCGGCCTGGCAGGGTGTGGGGCTGTGGCGGGAATCGGATAATGGATATAAAGGGGAAAGACAGTGCCTGGCCCAGGAAAAGCACTTCCTGACTCTGGGCGACTGTTATATGATTGTTCTTGCTGTCGCACGATGTCCCGCACTCAGGTGTGCATCCCCACGGGGACCCTGGAAGGCAAGGATTGTGGTTGCTTCCATTTCCTGATGGGAGATTAAGTCTCAGAGAGATGGAACCTGAGAGTCCCAAGCTTGCCAGTGATGGGGTGGGGACTTCGTCTAGCCTTCCTTCTCCCTCACTCTGACCAAAGCCCAGACTTGGAGGGGACACGAGGCGTCAAGTCCAGGGATGCAGTAAGAGGGGCGGCGTCCATCCGAGCAGAGTCCCAGGCCAGGGCTGGCCCCTAACTCCAGTCAGAGCTCTGTGCTCTTCCCCTGGGTTCCAGGAAGCTGGTCCCTGTGTCCTTGTGCCCAGCATGGCAATAACCCCATTAGGCTGCAGCCGCTTTCCGATCCCGCCAGGCACCCTCCTTCCTGTCTGGGGCCCCAGACAGACTGTCTCCAGCGCCAGAGCCGTCCTCATGGCCACTTGGGCCTCTGTGTGTGGGTTTTCCATTGACTTATCTTCCCAGGATGGTGTTCGACCTCCAGGGGCCTGGGGGCCACTTGCTGGAGCCCCGACTTTGCCCATGGGGGATGGACTTTTCTGGAAGGCAACTGATGACACGCATCAAAAAGCTTAACAAATGACTTTTGACTCAGAAATTCTACTTTTAAGATTCAATTCTAAGAAAATAATTAAAGACAATCAAAATTTTAGCAATAATTATATATGTACAATTATATATGATATATGATATATTATATCTTATATACAATATATACAATTATATACAATATATAAAATATGTATATTATATACAGATAATATATATGTATGTGTAATATAGCTACATATAGTTGTATATAATACATGTATGTTATAGTTATATAGCTATATATATTTATATATATATATAAAATAAATGTATGCAATATAGTTATATATTATATACATATATATTACAATAATAGTCAGAAATTAGAAGCAACTTAAATGTCTAATAATAGAATATTGGTTAAGCATATATAATGGAATCCTATATGGTCATTGTAAAAAAGACAATAGGTGTACATTTATTGAGATGGGAAAATCTCTGTTGCCATGAAACAGAAACAGATGACTGGAAAAAGAACCTATTAAAGACAAGTTAACGAGAGATGGGAACTACAGGAGGAAAAATTTTCAGGGACACAGAGGATAAATCCAGGTATTCCACTAGAGAAGTTTCCAGAAGCAACTAGAATGGTCAATAGAGAAGTTTCCAGAAGGAACTAGAATGGGCAATAGAGAAGGTTCTAGAAGCAACTAGAATGGGCAATAGAGAAGTTTCCAGAAGGAACTAGAATGGGCAATAGAGAAGCTTCCAGAAGGAACTAGAATGGGCAATAGAGAAGGTTCCAGAAGGAACTAGAATGGGCAATAGAGAAGTTTCCAGAAGGAACTAGAATGGGCAAGCTCCAAGTGGCATGAATTGTCTGACTTGCTCAGTGCTATATTGCCAGTACCTAGAAGTGTGCTTGTCACTTAGTAGGTTTTCAATAAATAGCTGTTATCAATAAAGACCATTGAGGAGAAGCAGCAGTATTTGCAGAAATAATGGGTAGGAATTTCCTAATGGGTAGGAAGTTAATTCTCTGGCAAAATTAACTCTCAACTGGGAGGGACTGGGCGTGAGGAGGAGGAGAGGCGCCGTGTGGAGAACAGGGATCATGGGAAAGCTTCTGTATTGGACAAGGAGATTGCCAGCTGCTCCCCTCCCGGGTCCCAAGAAAGCCGAGGGTCCTCCGCCCCAACCCCCGCACAAGGAGACTGGGAATCTTCTCCGGAGAAACCACGTGGTTCCAGAGAAAAGACCTATAGGGTCTTTCGGGGGGGACCCCTGGGAAAGTTCACCTTCCATGAAACCGGCCCCCTGACACGAAGCTCCCCAATCATTTCAGCGCCTGCGGCTCACGTTGGAACGTAAGATCTAGAGAAACCTCACAAAGAAAAGGGAGAGACCAAAAGAAACACGGGAAAAACAAACAAACTCAGGGAAACAACCATGCAAAGAGAAAACCAAAAAGCAACACAACCCCGCAATTATCACCTTCACAGAAATGGCAGAAGATATATGATTAGACCCACAACCCAAGAGCAGAATCCTGCTTGAAAAATAAAAAAGAGGAACAATCGAGTTCATCGCATCCTTGTTTTGTTTGGTGGGGATTCGGTGCCTGAGTGCAGGGCTGGGGGAATGGATGGCAGAGTTGGGGATGCTCACCCAGGAGTCCCGTGGCAGCTGGAGGGGGCAGACATGGCTTCCATGAGGCACTGTGGATGGATCTTCCCCAAAAAATGCCTCGTAATAGCTGAAAAGTGGAAACAACCCAAATGCCTATCAACAGAAGAATGGATAGCACGATGTGGCCCATGCTTCTGGGCCATGGAATATTTTCCAGCCACAAAGGTAATAAGTGCCAAGATACGCTGCAACGTGGATGAGGCTTGAGGACATTCCAGTGGGTGAAAGAGGCCAGACACAAAAGTCACACACTGTATGACTCCATTTATGCAAAATGTCCCCAACAGGCAAATCCACGGAGACAGAAAGCAGATTATCCGCTGCCCGGGGTGACGGGAAGAGGGAGAATGAGGGGTGACTGCTAAGGAATATGAGGTTTCTTTTGGGGTGATGAAAATGCTCTGGAATTAGGTTGGGGTGATGGTTGCACAACTTTATGAATATAGTAAAAAAAACCCACTGAATTGTAACTTTACAAAGGGTGAATTTTATGGCATGTGAATTATATCTCAAGAAAAAATATATATAAAGATATGCAGTTGGTGATTCAAACAAAAAATAAAATGCCAATAGAAAAAGGAAGAAACAGGAGAGGTAACACAAAAATCCGGGTAAGGGAGGGGCTGGCCTGGTGGTGCAGCAGTTAAGTTCACACGTTCCACTTTGGTGGCTGGGGGTTCGCCAGTTCGTGATCCCGGGTGTGGACCTACTAATCCCTTGGCAAGAGCCATGCTGTGGTAGGGGTCCCACGTATAAAGTAGAGGAAGATGGGCACGGATGTTAGCTCAGGGCCAGTCTTCCTCAGCAAAAAGAGGAGGATTGGCAGCAGATGTTAGCTCAGGGCTAATCTTCCTCAAAAAAAAAAAAAAATCAGAGTAAGTGAAAGACACATGCACCCAAGACAGTATACATCTTGCAGAACCAGAAGCAAAGAAAAAGATAGACGCCAAACTCTCTAGGATGATTGGGATTGTTGAACAGAAGGGGTGAACGGAATAACTTCTCTCATAACCCCACTCCCTTCCCCCTTCTCCTTCCTTTCCCCCAACAGGCCAGCAGTGACAAAGGGCAACGGCTTGATGACAGAGGGAGCCAAGAGGAAACTTGTAAACTATTCAGAAAACAGTGAAAAGAGAACATTTCATATCGAAATCCCCGAAACTGATCAAATGGAACCTGGAGAAATGTTCAGAGCCTTAATCACCCCATTATTAAAGAAAGCAGAAACGAAGGAATTAGGTACTTGTCTTAACAAATTAGAGCACGAAAATAGATGGAGGAAGATGCCATGGATAGAGATGAAAAACGGAAGTGAATCCAAGAGGGGAAAAAATGATAATAAACGTAATGAGTGAGATAAGAAAGTGGATTCTTGGAAAAGACCAATGAAACAGGTAACCCCTCACAAGCGTGATTAATTTTCAAAGTCCGAGCAGAAAAATAAAGAAGATTAGGGACAGCAAAGGAGATAAGGTGTCAGCATAAATGTGAACAGTTAAATAAGAGAATTCTACCCGCAGCCGCAGGTCACCTTCTGGGAAACCTGTGGAATTGAATGATTTCAGAGAAATAGGCACATTCTGATCACTGACACAAGTGGAACACCTGATTAGGTCAATGAACAGAGAGAAACTAGGAAGGTGACTACAGAACCACATTGAAAAAGTTTCTCTAAACTAAAAGGGGAAAAAAATCTGAATTATTTAAACTATTCCATAGAAAATACAAATCCCCCCCAGGCACCTACGACTTCATTTTATCTGTTCAATTTCATGACTTTAATTCCAAAACTTAATATGACAGGACAGAAATGATACATCTCACTAAAGAACATAGAAAAATTCTAAATGTTCTCAAATATTGTCCTTCGATAGTAACGTACCAACAAAGAGCTACCGTATGATATAGGCAGCTTTATTTTGGGGATTTCAGAAAAGTCCAATAAGAAGCATTTTATCCAGGGGCCGCCCCGTGGCCGAGCGGTTAAGTTCATGCGCTCTGCTTCAGTGGCCCGGGGTTTCGCAGGTTCCGATCCTGGGTGAGGACCTGGCACAGGTCATCAGGCCATGCTGAGGCGCCGTCCCACATGCCACAACCAGAGACACTCACAACTAGAATATGCAACTATGTGCTGGGGGCTTTGGGAGAGAAGAATAAAAAAAAGAAACAAAAGATTGGTCACAGTTGTTAGCGCAGGTGCCAATCTTTAAAAAAAAAGAAGAAGCGTTCTATCCAATTAAATGAGAAAAACCACATGATCCTATTAATAGGTACTAAAAAGCAATTGATAAAATTCAGCAGCCATTTCTAATCAAAGCAGAGTAAAATTCAAAAAGAGGAAGAAATGGGTTAAATATAATAAAAGCAATTTACCTGAAATCAACAGCAAATATTGTCCCAGATGCAAATGAGGAAAATGACTCATAGGCCAACTTTTACTGTCATCGTCTAACTTTGTCTTGGGGATTCCAACAAATGCAGCAAGACAAGAAAACAATCAGACATTGAAAAGGAGAGATAAAAACTGTTTGTGCTGATTGTGGAAATCTCAGGTGCTTTTAGTAAGATTTAGGAAGATGAGTAGATATAATAGAAATACTGTATTTCTATTTTGTATACACAAATTTCTATATTGTATATATAAAAAAGTTAATTTCTCTACTCTACCAGTATAGACTTAGAAATGGAAGTGAGAAAACAATATATTCACAACTGACAAACGAGGAATTGTGAATAATTTTAAAGAAAACAGTACAGATACTATTCAAACAATTATAAAATCTTATTGAAGGAGATAAAGTAAGAACTGGAAAAGTAGATGTGTCATTTCTTTGATGGGTCAACATCGATAAGATACAGATCATCCAGAAATTAATTGATCAATTTAATGCAATTGCATTCAGCACCCCAATGTCGAGAAGGCATAATGATCTGTCTTGAACTGGATAAAAATTATATGGAAGGATAGCCAAGATCAATGTAAAATAAAATACGGGCATAATTCAGCTGGCAAGGTATTAAAATGGAACTAGCTAAACAGATGAATAGGAAAAGAACAGAGTGGGACCAGCCCTGTGGCACAGCGGTTAAGTGCACATGTTCTGCTTCTTGGCAGCTTGGGGTTCGCCGGTTCGGATCCCGGGTGCAGACATGGCACCGCTTGGCAAGACATGCTGTGGCAGCGTCCCACATATAAAGTAGAGGAAGATGGGCACGGATGTTAGCTCAGGGCCAATCTTCCTCAAAAAAAGAAAAGAAAAGAAAAAGAACAGAAATCCAGGAACACACCCCAGCATATATGAAAACCTATATATGTGGAAAAGGTGGTATTTTAATTCCTAGGGAACAGGGTGATTTGTTTTTGAAATGATGCTGGCCCAATCTTGAATATCCTTCTGAAGGAAACAGGTCAACCTCAGCTAAACAATAAACAAACATATCTTCCAGATAGATTCCATACTCAAATATAAAAGAAGAAAAATCTGGCTGGGAGATCTAAGTGACCTTGTATACAATCTGAGGACAAAAGAGACTTTCCTAAGCAAGACTGGAAACTCCGGATGACAAAAGATGCCACAAAATTTTGAAGTCAATAATTCAGGTGACAAGGAGTATGTATAAATTGAGAAAAAGACAACCCCAAGGAAAAAAGGGACAAAGAATACGAATAAACAGTACACAGGAAAGTAGATGCAAGTCACCAAAACCATTTGAAAAGATGCTCGGATGGGCTGGGTGGAGGAAATTCAAATTGAGGCAATGGTGAGATGCCACTTTCTCAAACTGGCAAAAAACGTAAAAAGCGATAACACTCATTGCTGTTGAGGCTGTGGGAAAAGGGCGCTCCTGCATGGCTGGTGGGAACGTGCTCTCCCAAAGGGTTTGAACATTTCGACCCGGCGACATCTATTTTGGATCCGAGTCCTTTTCAGATATGTATTTTGCAAATTTTTTTCTTGAGGAAGATTAGCCCTGAGTTAACATCTGCTGCCAATCCTCCTCTTTTTGCTGAGGAAGATTGGCCCTGAGCTAACATCCATGCCCATCTTCTTCTACTTTACATGTGGGACCCCTGCCACAGCATGGCGTGCCAAGTGGCCATGTCCACACCCGGGATCCAAACCAGCGAACCCCGAGCTGGCGAGAAGTGGAACATGTGCACTTAACTGCTGCGCCACCAGGCCAGCCCCCAATTTTAATCATTTTTAAGTGTAGAACTCAGTGGCATTCAGTACATTCACAATGTTGTGCAACCATCGCCACTATCTAGTTCCGGAACTTTCCATCACCCAGAGAGAAACTCCACCCATTGAAGAATGCCTCCCACTTCTCTTTCCCCAGCACCTGGTACCTTCTATTCCACTTTCTGTTTCTATAAATTTGCTGATTCTAGGCACCCCATTACAATCCATTTTGAGATCGTTTTTCTGAAAGGTCTAGATTCCGTTTTTTGCCTATGGACATCCAATCCTTCCAGCACCGTCTGTGGAAAAGACGGCCGTTTCCCCCCCCGGTTGCCTCTGCTCCTTTGTCAAGGATCCATCGATGATATTCGTGAGGACCTATTTCCAGGCTCTCTATGCGGTTTTATCGATCTGTGTCTCTTCCTTTGCCAAGACCACGCTGTCTTGATCGCGGTAGCTTTATGGGAAGTCTTGACATTGGGTACTGTCAGTCCTTCAGCTTGGTTCTTCTTCAGTATTGTGTTGCTCTTCCAGGTTTCTGCCTTTCCACATAAAATTCAGAATCAATTCACTGATACCTACGACCTAACAAAATCGACTGACATTAAAAATGCACAAGCCCTTCCCCCAGCAATCTGACTCCTGGGAATCTTTCCCTTGGAAATGACGTCATCAGTACCGCATGGTGTTAGGTATAAAAACATTGACTGCAGTGGTTTTTGTTTCTGTTTTTGACAGCAAAGGGACCAAGTTCTGTAAACCGAGTGGAAATCTCTCAGTGGGAATGTGGTTGAATAAATTACAGTACATCCGCATCATGGAAGATTATCAAGCAATTAAAGGAGGCCTGAGCAGTTGCTGTAAGATACCTTGGGTTAGAAAAGTATATCCAGTAGAATTCTACATTTTTTTTTTGTTTTTTGTTTGTATGGGTTTTCTTTGAGGAAGATTAGCCCTGAGCTAACATCTGCTGCCAATCCTCTTCTTTTTTGCTGAGGAAGACTGGCCCTGAGCTAACATCTGTACCCATCTTCCTCTACTTTGTATGTGGGACGCCTACCACAGCATGGCGTGCCAAGCGGTGCCACGTCCACACCCGGGATGTGAACCCGCGAACCCTGGACCGCCGAGAAGCGGAATGTGGACACTCAACCACTGCACCACTAGGCCAGGCCCAGAATTCTATATTTATAAAACAAAGACCCCAGGTCTCTATTTTTGGTCTAGTTATTTATGTAAATAGACTTTTATTCAATAAGCAAGGAGAACAACCTGGAAAGAAACACTATAGATGGTTAACTTGAAGGATGGTCAATCTAAGAGAAAATAAGAAAAAAAGAGAGGTTAGTTTGCCCCCTTCCAACGGTTGAAAATAGTACCTTCTCTCTAAGCCGGCGATGCCCAATAGAAATATAAACGCAAGTCGCAGACAATCTTAACTACATTACAAAAAAGGAAAAGAGGACATTTTAATACTATAATTTATTTAGCCCAATGTACCCAAAAGATCATGGTTAGATCACATCGTTGATATTTTAAAAAGCATTCGTGAGGCCCGATACATTCCTTGTCCCTTACGAAGCCTTCAGAATCCAACGTGTATGCTACACTTACACCTTACTGGGGCTGGCAATGTTTCAAGGGCTCAGTGGCCAGTGGCCAGTGGTCCCCATCTGGACAGTGCAGCGCTGAAGACAATCTATAGCAAGACTTGAGTGCCCCCTAGCGACAGAGCTGATTAACTCCACCCTCCTGGGCCACTTAGTCCTCAAACATAAATCAGATGGTGTGGCTTGCTGCCTGGAACACTCCATGGCTCCCTACTGCCTCCAGGTCACATCCACGCTCCCAGGTTTGGCTTTCAAGTCTCTTCGATCTGAGTCCTGCCCACCTCTCCACAGGCAGCTTCCACTCCTTCCGCACCGGCCTCGCCCACCATGCATTCACTCACCCATCCATTGATTGATTCAGCGGATGTTCACTGAGTACGTAGGGGCTATCCTGGCACTTGTGGTCTTCTGAAAGTCAGGGATGATTGAGTTTCTGGGTCCAAGATCTGCACTCAGTCAACTGTCTCCTTGGGCTTCGGTCTTCACGTCTGACCCTGGGCTTCATGCCTTCCTTATAGGATTTCTGGAGGAACTCAACATAACAGATGCAAAGCATCTGGCACACAGTAGGTGCTTAATAGATGCTGATTGAACTAATGGCATCCTTGAGGTTGGTAGGGCAGGGCAGGAAGCTGCCAGGAGGGACTCAGACAGCAGGTGGGGGACAGATGGGGCCACAAGGACACAGGCTGGACAGGTACCAGAGCCCCAGAGAGACGGGTGCAGACGGCAGGGCTGAGGCTGGGTGCCCAGGTCCTCCCTCCCCCTGCAGGACTAACCCACGCCTGACCCCGTGGTCTCAATCTTTGCAGAACCCACTTGCAATCACCCCCTGCACAAAGCCTTCCTTGGCTCCCAGCTGATCTTAACATATCAAGAAACTCCCCAAAGACTGCCCCAGCTTCACCTCTCACTCTTCTCTCCCTTATTCCCTGTGCTCCAGCCGCTCAACTCACACAGGGCCTTTGCACATGCTGTTCCCTCTCATCAGGATGCTGTTCCCTTCCTTTCTCTACTTAGCTCCTCCTTATCTGGCTAATCTCAGAGCAAGTGTCATCGCCTTGGAGAACCACCCACCGACCCCCCAGCCTAAGTCAGGCCCTGGGGCACCAGGCACCTCCCTCCCGTGGCACTTGGCACCCCTAGAATGTGAGTTCCAGGGGTCTTTGCCTTGTCTGCTGCTGCATCCCCCTGGCACCTAGAACAGTGCCTGGTATACAGCAGGCACTCAGTAAATGTTGGTTGCATGAACGTTCCCACCGTGTCTGTTTCTGCTTGCCTTCCTGTCCCCAGGGTCTGGTACACTGTAGGTGATCCATAAATGGTTGTTGCAGAAATGGAAGATGACCTCAGGCCCGGGTCCCCGGGCACCTGTGTCTTGGGCCGCCACGTGGCCACCGTACATTTCCATCTGCTGGATCCCACCTGATTTTCCCGGGAAAATGACCAAAAGAGGTTTTCTTTCCCATTTAGGAGATGGGGGCATCGAGTCCGGAGGTGGAGAGGCACAGCTCGGACACGCGGCTTGGACTCCACACCTTGCCCATTCCTCTGAGCCGATGGTGACGGTTCTTCTCGGTCCCTGTGGTAGGCTACGCAATGCACCCCCTAAAGATGTCCACATCCCCATTCTGGGACCTGTGACTCTGTCACCCAGTGTGGAAACATATTTGTAGGTGGGATTAAGTTAAAAATTTGGAGGGCCGGCCCGGTGGCGCAGCGGTTAAGTTCGCACGTTCCGCTTCTCGGCAGCCCGGGGTTCGCCAGTTTGGATCCCGGGTGCGGACATGGCACCACTTGGCTGGCCATGCTGTGGTAGGTGTCCCACATATAAAGTAGAGGAAGATAGGCATGGATGTGAGCTCAGGGCCAGTCTTCTTCAGCAAAAAAAAAAAAAAAAAAAAAAAGAGGAGGATTGGCAGTAGTTAGCTCAGGGCTAATCTTCCTGGATTCCCCGGGGGACCCAACGTCATCGCAAGGGTCCTTATCAGAGGGAGGCAGGAGGGCCTGAGACAGATCAGATGATGCTACGCTGCATTTATTTTTTTAATTTTTATTTTTTTCAAAGATTTTATTTTTCCTTTTTCTCCCCAAAGTCCCCTGGCACATAGTTGTGTATTTTCAGTTGTGGCTCCTTCTAGTTGTGGCATGTGGGACGCCGCCTCAGCATGGCCTGATGAGCAGTGCCATGTCCGTGCCCAGGATCCCAACCGGTGAAACCCTGGGCCGGTGGAGCGGAGCGAGCGAACTTAACCACTCCGCCACGGGGCCGGCCCCTACGTTGCTGGTTTTAAAGATGGAGGAAGGGGCTAGGATCCAAGGCATGCAGGCGGCTTCCAGAAGCTGTAAAAGGTGAGACAAGGGATTGCTCCTGGAGCCTCCAGAAGGCTCGCAGCCCTGACGACACCTTGGTGCTAGCCCCGTGAAAGCCATTTCAGACTTCCATCTTCCAGAACTAGATGATAATAATAAACTTGTGTTCTTTAAGACACTAAGTTTGTGGTAATTCGTTACAGCGGTCACAAGAAACCCACACACCCTCCAGCCTGAGGGGCAGATTCCAGGAGGTCCGTGGGCAGACGGCGTCCCACAGATCCCGCGTGACCTCTGACAGATCCCGCATGACCGTTGCCTCGGCGTTCAGGGCCCCGAGTTCCAGGCGCGACCAGCCCTGTCACTCCAACTGTGTCCCGGATGCCAGTGGCCAAGCCTGCCCTCCCCGGCCGCAGAGGGAGAATTATAAATTTGGAAGCAAGACAGAACTGTCAGGCGCACAGGGACGCATGACTCGTGAAGGGACACGGCAGCCAGCAACGATTGGTCCAATTGCTGCGTAAACATCCAGACGTTTCTCTCCATCCAGAGAGAACCAAAACCAAGAGAAACGCTGAGCGCTCAGCGAACCTGGCACGATGTCCCGTTTCTGGGGTCGCCCTGGGGAGCAACGGTGAGGCCCGAGACGCCCCCAGCCCCACCCTCTGGATCCAGGGGCTGCACATGGCGGGGATGCTGCCCACGGACCAGGCTTAGATGAGCCCAGAGGTGAGACTGCGGCCTCCATAATTGTTTAAAAATGGTGGTAAAATACACATAACACAAAATTGACCATCTTAACCATTTTTTAAGTTGTTAAAAATTTTCTTCCAACTTCACTGAGGAATAATTGACAAATATAATTGCACCTATTTAAAGTGTACAATGTGGGGATTTGGTACATATACACACTGTGGAAGGATAACCTTTCTTTTTTTTTTTTTTTTTTGCTGAGGAAGACTGGCCCTGAGCTAGCATCCATGTCCATCTTCCTCTACTTTATACGTGGGATGCCTGCCACAGCACGGCTTGCCAAGCAGTGCCATGTCCACACCCGGGATCGGAACCAGCGAACCCCGGGGCCGATGAAGCGGAATGTGTGCACTTAACTGCTGCGCCATCGGGCTGGTCCCAGGATAACCATTTTTAAGGGCATAGTTCTGTGGCATGGCATTAAGTACATTCACATTGTCGTGCAAGCCCCAACCTCCATCTCCAGAACTTTCTCACCTTCCCAAACTGAAATTCTGTCCCCATGAAACACTGACTCCCCATCCTGCTCCCCCAGCCCCTGGGCCCACCATCCTACTTCCTGTCCCTATGGATGCGACTCCTCCAGGGACCTCACAGAAGTGGAGTCACACAGGATCTGTGCTTCTGTGTCTGGCTTATTTCACCGAGCATCATGTCCTCAAGGTTCATCCATGTCATAGCAAGTGTCAGAATTTCCTTCCTCTTTAAGGCTGCATAATATTCCACTGTGTGGCTGGACCACACTGTGTTGATCCATCATCCATTGATGGACACTTGGGTTGTTTCCGCCTTTCGGCCCTTGTGAATGATGCTGCTATGAACACAAGTGTGCAGATATCTGTTCGAATCCCTGCTTTCAGTTCTCTGGCGTATGTGCCCAGCAGTGCCAAGACCGGATCCTATGGTGACGCTATCTTTAAATTTTCGAGGACCTATCATATTGTTTTCCAGAACCACTGCACCATTTTACATTCCTGCCAGCAATGCATGAGGGGGCCAATTTCTCCTCACCCTCACCCACACTATTTTCCGTTTTTGTTTTTTTTTTATAAATAGCCATCTCAGTGGACGTGAGGCGGCACCTCATTGGTGTCACAGCTTTTGCCCCCTCAAAAGGGCAGAGTGGGTCTCTGTTGTATTCTGGCTTCTGGTGGCTGCAGATGAGAACACTCTCCTGGAATTTCCTCTCGATCTTCCAATTCGTGACCCTCCAGAGGGGGCGGGTGTGTGTCTCTTCTGGGGCGCGGGGTGGAACCGGGGAGTCTGGGAATCAAGAGCCCTCTCCTTTGGAGACACGAGTCCGTCTTTAGCTCAGCAAATATTTGCCCATCGTTGCTCCAGGGCTCTGGCTCCTCTGTTCTGGAAGCGTCGGGAAGTCCTCCACATTCGGAGGACACCTCCAGGAGTCTTCGTGGGCCAGCATCTCTCCCACCTCTCCTCCTGGCCGGCATTTTTCTCATCAGCAGTGGCCTTCCTTCCCCTGTGACCTCTCGGCCACACAATGGCAAAGCCACATCTGCAGTCCCCAGAGGGTTCTTCACCCCCTCCCTGAGCTCCTTGCCGTGTCCCCATGGATGTGCTCTTCCCCTCTTCCTGTCACTCTGGCTTCATAAGAGTCACCTGGGACAACTGTCTCTTGTGCATCGTGGCCGTCCACTCTCTGGGCCTGTCAGGAGTTGTCACCTCCCAGCCTTCTCCACTCTGTCCATTGTCCCATCGGCAGCCAGGCAGGTTGGGTGGGAGGTGACGAGAAGGACTGTACGTTGAGAATTACTGAAGCTGCCACACTGCAGATCTTCTCTCTTCTTTGGCATATGTTTGCCACTTTTCATAACAAAAGATTTCTAAAAGCCTGCGCGGTGTCTAGTGTGACATGGCACCTGTACTCGGCTGTTTCCTGAAGCGCTGTCCGAAAGCCTACCAGGAGGTGACCAGGCAAAAACACTGCCGGTTTCCCCAGTTCCGCTCGCCAACAGAGTCCTGCACAGACATCAAAAAGAACGAGCAAGTCCTCTCCGAACGGACCCAGAAATCGCGCCAAGACGTCTTAAAAAGCGAAAGAGGGCAAGAACATTCATAGCAGCACCATTCACAAACTGTGCTCCATCCACACAGTGGAAGATTATTCAGCCACGAAAAGGAACGACGTAGCCAGACGTGCTACGATGTACGTGAACCTTGAAATCATGCGAAGGGAAAGAAGCCAGATTCAAAGGCCACATAGCATAGAATTGCATTTATACGAAATACCCGGAACAGGCAAATCCATAGAGAGAAGAAGGTGGATTCTTGGTTGCCAAGGGTGGGGGTGGGGTGGGGTCATGGGGACAGGTTTCATTTCGGGGTGACAAAAATATCTTGGAACTGGATAGAGGTGATGCGTACCTGAACACAGAATGAGCTTAACGCCACTGAATTGTGCCTTTTAAAGTGGTTAATTTCGCAACGTGAGTTTTACGTTAATTAAACAAAATGGTCAAAAAAAAAGTGATCATTGAGAGGCACTTACAAGCAAAATAAATTTTTATAAAGAGGAAAAAAAGCAAGGGCAGAATGATGCACACAGGGGCCGATGTTTGTGTCTACTGTTAAAGAAAAAAGAATACGTGTGTATGTATCAGAGGGGCACAGGGCTCTGATCCCTCCCCCTGCCCGGAATCTGAGGTTTGGGGGGCGGAGGCGGAGCCCAGGGGCACAGAGAAGGTTTCAGGCTTTGTGACCTGGGTTCAGATCTGCCTGTGCTCTTTACTGGCTGTGGGGCCAGGGTGAGTGACTCGGGGTCTCTGTGCCTCAGTTTCCCCATCTATATAAGAGACACAGCAGAGCTTGCCTTGGCGGTCTGTTGTGAGGGTCCAGCCTGGCACATAGTGAGTACTCCATGAATTGGGGGGGCTGTCACCCCTAGAAAACCAGACAGGGAAACCCTGGGGGTCCAGCTGCTTTCTCTGCCCCCCCCCCCACCCCTGACCTTCTCAGGGACTTCCCGGGACCTCTGGGACCCGCCACCCTCCCAGCCTCATTCCCAGGCATCCGGCCAAACTCCCAGTGCATGTGCTCAGTCCTCTCCTCGCCCAGCTGCTTCCTGTGCTCACACAAAGAGAGCTCTGTCCCCAGGCCACCCGGCCAAGGCAGGCCCAGCGCACCCCCCACGGCACAGACTGCAGGCCCCCCCGCTCTGTGTCCCCGCCGTGTCTCTTTGCCCCCAGTCCTGGCCCCATGCTCCCGGCATGCCCCGCCCGCCCTGTCTCCATCCTTTCCCCAGGCCCGTCTCCTGGTCCTGGACACACACAGTAGCGTCCTGTCTGCAAGACGGGGTTCCGGGACTGCACAGAAAGTCAGGGGGGGACATGTGGAGTGACTCAGACATTCCACGAGGACAGAACGGCAGGACACAGTGCTGGGGGGGGGGGTGGTGCAGGGCAACGGGAATGGTGTGGCCACGTGACAGGGACAGGTGACAATTAATAGGAACTGGTGGTGATGGAGAGACAGCGTGACAGCAACAGGTGACAATGAGGACACAATTTGACAGCAACAGGTGATAACGAGGAGGGAGTCTGACAGCAACAGGTGACATTATAATAAAAAGGAAAGCCCTAGGAATTGATGTCATGTTGGTAGGGAGTCTGTGATGTGGGAATAAAGGACAATGAAGAGACAGTGAGGGAAAATGACAGGGGACAGTGAGGACACAGTGCTGTAGTGATTAAGGACAACATTAAGGCAGTCTGTGACTGTGACGGCTGACAGGAGGGGGATGCTGTGATGGGAACAGTGACAGATGACAAGTTGGGAACAACACAGCAAACAGAACCTCTGCCATTTCTCAGCCACCAGGTGACTCAGATGACCCCTCTCTGGGGCTGGGAAATGCTCCCTTTCGGAGGCAGATCCCACAACAGAACCTCGAGACACCGGACCCCCGTTTGCCCAGCCCCCCTTGCAGCAAGGCAGGGACACCCCCCCCCCCCAGCCAGGCGCCTCTGACCCCAGCCTTGGCGGACGCTGGCCTCAGAGAAGTGCGGCCCCTTGGATGCCGCTTTGCCGACGGTGGCACTGGTTTCCAGCGTCCAGATCATCAAGCATCACCTGAGCGCCGGGCGTGGAGAGGGAACAGAAGGTGTCTTTGTGGGACCAGATCTGCAGGCCATTTGGGGACAACTCTGCTGGCTGCAGAATCCCCAAGCTTGAGGCTCCTGCTGCCCGGGGAATCTGTGTGTGACCAAGCACCCTTTCTGCCAAGACCGATTCCTGTCACTTGCGGTTTAAGAATCCTGATGCTCTGGGTGAGGGCACCTCTGTTCATAATGAACAACCTTACAGCAACAAGGGGAAGGTGTCAAGGTGACAGGAGACCATACAAACGTCACAGGCAGCGGAGTCACCAAGAAACAGCAAGATGTCCTGTTGACTGGTGACGATGAGAGAATGAAAGCAATGGGGGACAGTGACAGCGGCCCTGTAATGGGAACTTGGTGATGGTGCAATATTGACAGGCAGACTGTGTGACGGGCTCCGCCCTTATGACAGTCTTGGGGTGGCCCCCGGAGGCTGGGGGGAGGTGACACTAAAATGTCCCTTCAGGACAGGGCAATGGCATGGAGTGACTGAGGTAACCTTCTCCGTGTGGCCACGTCGGTCATGGGCAGCAGCGTAGCAGACCTGGGCAAGATGGCGTGACAGTAGCGGGGGGCGCAGTGACAAGTAGCGCCCACTCCCTGCCGTCATTGTCATCGGGAACTTTCGTGGGCAGGGGCGCCTCCTCCGCCTTGCCACACCCCGTGGGTTCCTTCTCTGCTCGCTTCCAGAGAACAGGCAGGGAGAATTCCAGAAGTGAGCCACCTCCGATCACCAGCCTTCCTCTGGGCTTAGCCATAGAGGCATCGGTCATGCCGTGTCCCCCGCAGGGGCCTGCCCCTCCCCTCCCTCTGCACAT
>NC_060280.1:91537935-91574100 GCF_021613505.1 Equus quagga
CCCGCCCCCCCCCCCCGCGCCCCCCCCCCCCCCCCCCCCCCGCCCGTGGGGGGGCGCCCCCCCCCCCCCCCCCCCCCCCCCCCCGGCGCCTGTCTTGTGTGAGCCACGCTTGTCGGCTGAAGAGCAGGTCAGGGTGGACTTCAAGAGGAGGAATTCGGCGGAGGAGCCTCCGAAGGGTGACAGAGGCATCCCCGGAAGCTGGCCCTGTGCCTCCCACTCTGGAATCCCACCGCTCCGTCATTGCTGTTCCACCTTGACCCTGGGGTCCCTTCCCCCGCACGCCCTCCCCACATCTGGGAACTGCGCTCCCTTGGCCAGGATGACCCACATCTTGTCCCTGAATCACGTCTCTGTCTCACGTCCTCGCTGCCCCCCAGACGCAGTTCCAGGCCCCAGGGTGCAGCCGCTGGGGTGACTCCCTTTCCTGGGAGCCCTTGATGGCTCCCATTAGAGGTGGGGGGAGCCTCCTGAGGGCTCCTGGCCTCTGCTCACCTCTCCAGCCTCCCTCCCTCCCTCTCGCCCCTCCCCAAAGGCTCTAGCCTCACTCACTTCCCGAATGTTCCATACTTTCTCATCTCCAGACCTTTGCCTCCTGTGCTATTTCCACCGCAGGTCCCTCCCTCCACTTCTCTGATTTGTTTCTTTCTACTGAGGCTTCAGGGCTCCCATCCCTGGGCAGAATGCTCTTTCCCTCCCCCCTTCTGGGGTCCCTCCCTCTGGCCTGGGACTGTGGAGGCCAGGTCTGTCTTCTGGGACCCACACTGGGAGATTCTAAGTGTATCTCCCTCATAGAGTTTTTTTGGTGATTAAATGAGATAATGTGTATGTAACTCTCAGCACCAAGCCTGGCACATAGGCACCCAATAAATATTAGTTCAAATTGTTATCTGACCTTTATTGATTACATACCGGAAGTGCTATGAGGGAGGCATGATCAGCACAATCAGCTTTGGGAATTCAATAGGGTGAACCAGCAATTTAGGGCTGGGGAGGGCATTTTCGAACTGGGCTTTGCCAGATGCATAGGAGTTTACTGAGTGGACTAACAGCTTCGGGTCCAGCAAACAGTGTCTGACCCATCCCCACCTTAAGGCTCACGGGTGGAAAGTGGTAGGGAAAGCTGGGAAGTTTTGCTTGGGTTGTAGACTCCAGATAGAGGGTGGAAATTCTGAAGTCTGGCCCTTATGACACATGGGAGAAACTGAGGCTCAGAAAGTCTAGACCTTTTGGATTCTTAAACTCTTCATGTTGAGAGTCAGATGAAAACGGTGGCACTTCTCCCCAGGAAATGCATCTCGGCCCAACGTTTTGCCTACACTTTTAGGGGTTTCAGGATGTTAGTTTAGTCAAGACTCCAGGCTCCAGGCGCCAGGTGAGGTTCCCAAGTCACCCTTGGAATTCTCTCTGCCTGAGGAAGGCATCCTGGGAGGACGTGGGAGGGCCTCCCAGGTGAGTCCCGGGACCTCCCGGCCCTCCTTCCTCCAGGCCGCCCGCGATGGGAGCCCCGCCTCAGGGCCACCTCCAGCTCGATTCTCTCCCACAACGCGGTTCCCTCCACCGCGAGTCCCCATCGCGCGTCGGCCCCCGCCCCGCCCTGCGCTCCCCCGTCTCTCCAGCCCCCCCAGTTCCACCGGCGCCCCGCGCCCTCCCCCAGCTCCCGGCCCCTCCCCTAGCCCGAGCTCTGCGCCCCCGGCCGCCGCCCCGGGAGCTCCGAGGTGCGAACGCGCCCTCCCCGACTCCGCCCGCCCTCCGCTCCCCGCTCCCCCCGAGTGGCAGCGCTGGGCCGGGAACGCGGCGGGGTCGGCCTCTCGGCTCCGCGCTCCCGCCCCGGGCCCCCGGCGCGGAGGGAGCCCCGCGCGCCCGCCCCCGTGCCTGCCACCCCGCGCGCTGGCCCGCAGGTAGGTGACGCGGGGCGCGGGGGCGCGGGCCGGAGCGCAGGGGCGGGCGGCAGGGCCGGCGGAGGGGCCGCGGCGGGCGCGGGGCCCGAGTTCCTTTGTTCGCGGCCCGCAGCCCCGGGCCCAGCCCCCTCCCCTCTCCGCGCTCCGCTCTGGGCCGCCCGGGGC
Organism: Equus quagga; assembly: GCF_021613505.1. Lineage (NCBI taxonomy): Eukaryota > Metazoa > Chordata > Mammalia > Perissodactyla > Equidae > Equus > Equus quagga. The sequence goes on from NC_060280.1 coordinate 91,539,999, forward strand.
GCGGGGACCAGAGCCCGCAGGAGGGGTCGGGCCGGGCCCTGACCCGCAGGTGAGGGCGGAGCCCAGCGCGGTCGCGGCCCCCGGGCCTGCGTCCCCGGCCCTGCCCGGTGAGAACGCGGTCCCCTTCTCGTCCCCCGAGGCCGGGATCCCCCGCTGGGCGCCCCCCGGCTCCCCGCCCGTGCCGCGCGCGCCATGCCCGCTCATTCATTCGACAAACTCCGGGGCGCGGTTGGCGGAGGGAGGGCGGGGGGCCGGGGCCGGCCAAACCGGAGACCCCCCACCCCCACCCCCGTCCGCGAGGCGGGCCGGGCCGGGAAGGAGGCCCCGTGGGCTCTGAGGCTGCGCCTGGAGAAGGCGTCCCGGGAGCGCGGACCTGCCTGGACAGCTTGGAAGCAAGAAGCCGCTGCCCCTCTCCAGCCGGGCCGGCTCTCTCCTGCCTCCCCGCTTAAGTTGACAAGGGTCTCCCCCTTCTCCGAGGACCTTGGGGCCACCTGGTCGGGCTCTCCTGTCATCCCAAGGCCCAGAGAGGGGCAGCCACGGGCCCAAGGGCACACAGCATGCTCCTCAGCCAGGCCCAATTCTCCCTGGCCTGGAAAGTGGGACCCCAAAGGGGCCCCAGAAGGCCACTTGGTCTGCCTTCTATTCCTTAAGTATTCAGCTTCCATCCTCCTAAGCTTTGCCTGGTCCTCTCCGGCACCTCCTCCCTCCCAACCTTGCAGGTCCAGGAGAGAGCCGCCCCCCTCCTGGGGTGTCGGGGCGGATCCTCTTAGCCTCCCTCCCCTCTGCCAGGGCTCAGCCCGCGCTCAGCCCCGTACTAAGCTCGTGAGGGCCTCAGTCTGCCCGTCAGTGAAATGGGTGCAAAGCCGTCCCTTCCCTGGTGGGCGGAGGCGCGTGCTGTCCGTTGGGAGGTCCCAGCCTCCGCCTGGTGCCCCTGCTCAGAAGGTCCATGCGTCCCCCTGTCTCCCAACCCCTCCCTCCCTGCTCAGCCCGCCCCCTCGAGGCTTCCCGCCTCCCTGCGAATCAGCCACCAGCTCTGCCCGCTCTCATCTGGACGCCAGCCCGGGTTCCCCACCTGCACGCTGCCGCTGGGGCCCCTACAGCCCTCCCTACTCTGTCACACAGCCCCTGTGCCCTTGTTGCTCCCACTTAAAGCCCTTCGAGGGCTCTCCATCGTTCTTAACCTACAAGTAGAAGCTCCATTGCACACTTGCACTCTTGCAACACTGGCCTCTGTCCCCGTCTCCCATCCGCTCTGTGGTCCCCGACCTTCTTGCCTCTGCTCTGCTGCGCGCTCTGCTGCAGCACCCCTCTCTTGGTTAACTCCCTCTCTGAGACATCACGCCTCCTCTGAGAAGCCTTCCCTGACTGTTCACCTGCTCCCGGGGCAGGGTCGGTCGGAGGCTTCTGCGGTGGGGCCTGGGTTTCCCCATTCAGCTGCTCCCCATTCTCCTGTGTGCCCTGTGGCCAAGCCCAGGGCCTTCTGCTGGGGTTCACTCTTGCTTCTTCTCTGCAGCCTCCAGGAGACGCGTCGTGGTTCTGGAGGGTCTGTGCTTGGCAAGGCGAGGGTCTGGCGCTTTCACCATGGCCTGGGGCCCCCTGGCTCAGCTCCTGCTGGCCTGGACGGCCCTGTCATGCGTGGCGGGTGTCTGGGGCCGCTGGGACGGGGCGACGGAGGCTGCAGGTCCAGGACGTGTGCGCAGGCGCGGCAGCCCAAGCATCTTGCAGGGGTGGGTGGTACCAGGGATGCTGAGAGGCCCCGGGTTGGGGGTGGGGGGCCGGGGATGAGGCCCAGGGGACACCCAGCTGGGCAGGGGCTCACCTGCCGTGCCACGCTCTCCCAAAGGCCGAATGTGTGTGGCTCTCGCTTCCACGCCTACTGCTGTCCCGGCTGGAGGACGCTGCCTGGCGGGAACCAGTGTGTCGTGCGTGAGTGGTGCTGCCTTCTGGAGGAGGGGGCGCGGGATGGGGGCACGGGGCAGCTCCCCCACCTGTGGGCAGGACCAGCCCGGGTCACAGGACGTTGGCTGGGGTGCTTGCATGAACCTCAGGAATGGCCCTTGCTGTCGTCTGGCTCCCAGGCCCCCCTGCCCTTCATTTCTTTGCCTTCCAGCCTCTCTGTGTCTGTCTGCCTGTCTGTCTCTCTCTCTCTCTCTGCCTGTCTCTTTCTCTCTTGGTCTCTCTCTCTCTGTGTCTCCTCATCTCTGTCTCTCAGTCTGTCTCCCATCCCCCATCTCTAGAATCTGACTCCACTCCCCAGGAGGGCCCCTTGGCCACCACGGCCGACGCCTGAGCATCTTGAGCTTCTCCCCTGGCCCCTCTCTCCGGCTGTTCTGCCCCATCTGTCGTGATGGCTCGATGGCTCAGCAGAGACTCGAAGCTTCACCCTGGGCGCCGACGGGAGGGGGGGATGGTGCCACCTTCGGGGCCAGGCCTTGATGGTCGCCCGCTCTGCCCGTGCCAGCTGTCTGTAGGCACGCCTGCGGCGAGGGCTTCTGCTCGCGGCCCAACCTGTGCGCCTGTGCCGACGGGACGCTGGCCCCCAGCTGCGTAGGGAGCCGAGGTGAGCAAGGGTGGAAGTTTCTGGATGCCACTGGGAGCCCGGGCTGGTTTCACTCCAGGACCAGAGCTGGGCCGGGCCCTCCTCATCCCGCCGCCTTGCCCGTGCGTCGTGGGGCCTGTTGCACCCTTACTGTGTGTCCGTCCTCCCCATCCTCAGGGTCAGCGTGCAGTGTGAGCTGCATGAACGGCGGCAGCTGCCGGGGGGAGTCCTGCCTGTGCCAGAGGGGCTACACGGGCACCGTGTGTGGGCAGCGTGAGTACCCCCCACGGACAGCCAGGCCTGGATCCCAAAGGACAGGTCTCTGCTGTCACCCACCTACCACCCACGGTCACTTTTCTGGGACCAGGGATTGGAGGGGACACACTCGTCACAGTGTTATTATTGGGGTCAGATCGTGGGGATTCCCAGCTGAAGATGGGCTTGCCCGGGGCCCAGCTCCCTCTGCTACTGGGGCACCTCAGACCACCTCCCCTTTCCCTCCATAGCCGTCTGTGACCGCGGCTGCCACAACGGGGGCCGCTGCATCGGGCCGAACCACTGCGCCTGTGTGTACGGCTTCATGGGGCCTCAGTGTGAGAGAGGTACCAAGCCGGGGGGAAGGATGGGGCTTCCTGGCAGCCCTGAGACTTGGCCAGGCCCTGGGAGGGTCCAGCTGGCCTCCTTCCACCTCCCCAGCCCCCCATTGCTGTGAATGGCAGAGAAACAGTCTGCTCCAGGAAGGGAGTCAGGGTGGGCTTCCTGGAGGAAGGGATAAGTTGGAGTTCATAAGATGGACAAGCCCCCTTTTATTGCACCCCCTCTGTCAGAGTGATCCCACGGGCTGAGGTGGTTGGGGTGAGGAGGCAGTTGCTAAAAATGAAGACAGTGGAAGCAACGATGTCTTTTGAAAAGTTGGATGTGGGGGAGGGGGAGGGGAGGAACGGAGGCAAGGACGGACCCCAGGTCTGCTCTGAAATCCAAGGGGATAGTGGTGCCACTGGGTGGCAGGAAAGGGGAAGACCGCAAGCTCAGTGTTGGCCCGGGAGCCTGTGGGTGGTCCAGGAGGCAGCTGGATGCCCAGGCTTGGGGGCCGCCCCATCCACGGGGCCTGAAGCCGAGCGGATGGTCCAGGTTCGAGGGGAGGAGAAAGGAGGGCCATGTCAGGGCACTCAGGAAAAACGGAGCCCCCAGGGGACTGAGAAGGAGAAAGCCAGCAGGAGCGGGTGGCCCTGGGGGTGCCCAGGCTGGGGCATCTCGGGCTGTGGGAGCCACCGGAGTGCCCGGCGGGGCCAAGGAGCCCAGGATGGCGAGGATGGGCCGGGCCCTGGTCCTGACCTTAGTGGGGAGCGTGTGGCTGGGAGCCGAGCCGGGTTGGAGGCGGGTAGCGAAGAATCAGAAGCTGGAGGGGCTGGGGGGTTACCTGGGTTCGAGGGTGGGTTTTGGGGAACTGGGTTGGACAAGAAAACAGAATCGGAATTCGAGCTGATGGTGGGGGAGCAGTCGCGGTGGCTGAGGGGGAGTGAGGCTCAGTGGGGAGGGGGAAGAGGAGAAGCCCGGGTGGGTGGTGGACAGTGAGGGTCCCAGAGGGAGGCAGGGCTGGGTGCCTCGGCAGGAGCGAGTGGGGATCCAGGGTTCTGGGTAAATTAGGTGAGATTCTGGGCACAGCGTTTTGGCTTAGGGAATCAGGGCCACCGGGGGTCTCTATGCAGCCCCTCCTCCATCCGGGGCCTGGCTTTGGCCTCTCCTTCTGGGAGGGACTTCCCTTGGTTCAGTGCCAGCCCCTTGATTGGAACCATCTGGAAGATGGAGCCAGGAAGTCACATCCGGGCCCGTGTATGGCGGTGGGGGGACTGACGGGACCACTTTCTGCTGGCTGCAGGGGTCAAGGTTGTAGTGTTGTGGATCCAGAGCATTTGGGCAGATGCTGGGTCTCTCCCAAATTTAGGGAGATCTGGCAGGGCCAGCATGCGCTTAGGGACGAGAGAGGCTCTCCAGCCAGGCATCCATGGGTCCCTACCCAGGCCTGAAGGAAAGTTGGGGCCTGGGGGGGGAGAGGTGTCCCCAGATATGCCCTAGGCTTTGTGGGCTCAGAGGTCCTGGCCTCTCTCTTGGATGTTGGTTGGGGAATGCTTTAGTGAGAAAGGGTTTTGAAGGGTGAATAGGAGTTTGTCAGGTAGGGAAGGGAAACAGCATGAGTAAAGGCTGTGGTCAGGAAAAAGCCTGGTGTGTTGGTGTAGGGAGGCTGGGAAGGCGGTTGCTACAGTGGTCCAGGTGAGCTGGGGCGGCGGGGATGAAGATGCAGAAGGCTGTGGGGTGGGGCAGCCGGAGGCCAGCTGCCCACATCCATCTGTCCCGCAGACTACCGGACGGGGCCCTGTTTTGGCCAAGTGGGCCCCGAGGGGTGCCACCATCACCTGACAGTCCTCGTCTGCACCAAGGCGCTCTGCTGTGCCACTGTAGGCCGGGCCTGGGGCCTCCCGTGTGAGCTCTGCCCTGCACAGCCACACCCCTGTCGCCGTGGCTTCATTCCCAATATCCACACGGGGGCCTGCCAAGGTGAATGGGGGGTCAGCGAAGGGGGGCCGGAGGTCCTGGGAGTCAGGGCTGAGTGGGAGCGCTCGGCGGCCTTGGTTCCTCCCTCTGACGGGCCTCTCATTCCCTTGCAGATGTGGACGAGTGCCAGGCTGTCCCAGGCCTGTGCCAGGGGGGCAGCTGCGTCAACACTGTGGGCTCCTTTGAATGCCGCTGCCCGGCTGGACACCTGCTCAGTGAAAACAGTGCCAAGTGTGAAGGTGGCCGGCAGGGAGGGGGACCAACTGGGCCCTCCTTTGCCCTCTGGGTGGCCTAGGCTCCCCTGCAAGGAGGAGGTGGGCTGGGGCTGGCGGGGGCCGGCTCTGAGCGGCATCTGTCTACACAGATGTGGACGAGTGTCTCAGGGTGCCGGGCCTCTGCTCTGGGGGCGACTGCACCAACACAGTCGGGAGCTACGTGTGCACCTGTCCCCGTGGGTTTGCCAGCAGCCTGGACGGCACCCGCTGCCTGGGTGAGCCGAGGGCGCTGGAGGGCGGACGGCGGCCAGACCGGCCCCTGGCACATCTCTCTCTGCAACCCTCAGGCCCTGCTAGCCCTCCGATCTCTATGTCCCTCTGTCTTGTTTGGATCCTGGTTTCCATCCCTCTGGCATCCTGCCTCCCTACCCATTAGGCTTTGCGCTCTCTGGACCCCAGTCTCGCGCCCTTTGGCCCTCCATCTCCATGCCCTTTAGCTCTCTCATCCCCTGGCTGGCCTCCCGGCTGCACTGCCCACCTCCCTGCGCTCCTCTGCCTCTCAGATTCTAGGCTCTTCTGGCCCACTGGCTGCCTCTCTGGCCTCTCTGGCCCCCTGCCTCTATGCCCCTCTGACCCTCTAGCTTTCATCTCTATGCCCCTCTGCTTGTCTAGCTCCATCTCTGTGCCCTCCTGACCCTCCAGCCTCCCTCTGTCATCTAGCCTGCATCTCTGTGCCTCTCTGGTCGTCTAGACTCCACCTCTGTGCGCCTCTGACCCTCTAGCCTCCATCTCTATTCCCCTCTGGTCATCCAACCTCCATCTCTGTGCCCCTCTGGTCATCTAGCCTCCACCTCTGTGCCCCTCTGACGCTCTAGCCTCCATCTCTATGCCCCTTTGGTCATCCAACCTCATCTCTGTGCCTCTCTTACCTCTAGTTTTCATCTCTGTGCCCCTCTGGTCCTTTATCGTCGACCTCTGTGCCCCTCTGGTCCTTTACCATCCACCTCTGTGCCCCTCTGGTCCTTTATCACCCACCTCTGTGCCCCTCTGGTCCTTTATCACCCACCTCTGTGCCTCTCTGGTCCTTTATCACCCACTTCTGTGCCCCTCTGGTCCTTTACCATCCACCTCTGTGCCCCTCTGGTCCTTTATCACCCACCTCTGTGCCCCTCTGGTCCTTTATCACCCACCTCTGTGCCCCTCTGGTCCTTTATCATCCACTCTCTGTTCCCCTCTGGTCATCTAGCCGCCATCTCCATGCCTTTCTGCCCAATGGCCTCTCTAGACCCTGTCTCTACATTTCTCTTTCCACTCCCAAGGAGTTTTTAGGCTCACGCATCTCCCCCCACACCCTTGTGTTTGAGATAGGGAAACTGAGGCCAAGAGAGGGGTTTGTTTGAGCCAGCTCAGAAAGTCCAGAACAGACAGATATCCACACCCAGCTCCCCAGACCCCCAGCCACCGTGGGGTCCTCTGGGCTGTCCCTCCCCCTGAGTGCCCACCCTCCTGTGATGCCCCACACCCCACCTGGCCCGGGCGGGGGGCCCTTGGGCTCTCACTCCCTGTCCTGCTGTCTTGATGAGCTGGTAGTTAGACTTTAGAAGTTGCCAGCGGCCCACAGGGCGAAGGGGCCCGGAGTATGCACACTCGTGAGAGGGGCCGGGCAGAGTCCTGCATTGGGAGGAGGGGGCTTGGCAGTTCCCCAGCACCCACCCGCCTCGGGCTGGGCCTCCACCAGGCAGGGCTGGGGTATTGTGTTTGGAGTTCTGCCCGTGTGCTGTGGCCAGCGCCAGACCTTCTATTCCTCCACCTCTGGGGGCCACTGTGGCGGGCATGGAGGACCCCTCTGGGCACGTCCCCCAGCCTGGGGGTACTTCTCCCAGCTATGGAACAGTGGAGGCTGGATTTCAACCAAAGTCAGGTTGCCTCCAAACATGGGCTTGGGATTCAGTCCCTGGTTCTGAATGCCACCCGAGCTGCCCGCAAACTCTATGACGTGGGACAAATGACATAGCTTCTCTGTGCCTCAGCTTCCTCCTCTGTAAAATGGGCACACAGGCAGTCCCTACCTCATGGAGTCGTGCAGAGGGGCAAATACAGTTGGTGGAGCGATTTGCCTGGGGCTGGATATTGTGGATGCTCAGTACACGTTCACTGAGACAGGGGAACGGTGGCGTTGGGGCTGTGGCCGCCTGGCCAGGCCTGATCACAGCGGATGCTTAAAAAGCAGCAGCAGCATCGTGTTTGTTGAAATTCTTCTGCTGTCTCTGTCTTTCCTACTGGAGAGGCAGCCACCTGGTCAGGTCCCCTGGGGTTTGCTGGTCTGGCCTCCCATCCTCCCTTGCCCTTCAGCAGCTGTGTGACCTTGAACGAGTCTGTTGACCTCTCCCCGTCTGGGAAGCCCAGCCCCCGTCGAGAGCTCAGGGCTGGTGCCAGGAGTGCAGAACCCCGACTCCCACACGGGCAGCTGGGATGTCCCCAGGTGCACAGAGTGGGGCCGGGGAGGCGGGAAAAGTTTGCGTGGTTTCTCAGCCTGGGGCAGAACAACAGCGGCAGGCGGTCCTCCCAGCTAGTGGGAGGGGTTTCTCCACGGCGGGCCCCCAGCCAAGATCTATGGGATTTTAAACCTAAAAATATGCTCTTTGAGTCAGGGCCTCAGAAATCTGATCACCGCACAAAGCCGGGCTCGAGGGAACAGTGGAAAGTAGAAGAGGGACCGTGCTTCTCATAACTGATGGGCGTCTGCCTCAGTCTCCCCAGGGGCTGCAGCCATCAATCCACTATCGGGGTTCCTTCTCAGTTTCACAGCCTCTTAGGTTTCCCCGGGATGCCCAGGGCTGGCAGGCAGGCACACACAGCTGTGGATCCTGGCATCCCCACCTGAGCGTCCAGCCTGACCTCCCACCAGGGAAGCCCCCAAACCAAGAGTTTTTCCTCAGTGTGGTTGAATACCCACAGTGACGGGGAGCTCATGACCAGTGCCAGCTTGCGTTTTGGGGATGCTCTTGCTTGAATGAGCCCAAATCTACCTCCCTGGGGTAATTTGGAAAGCTTGGTAATAAAAAGTGTCGCTCAGTGAGCGTCGGCCACGTGCCAGACACGATACGCTCCACTTTTCACGTGGGCGTCACTTTCCCCAGGTGAGGTGAGTGCTCTGAGCATCCCCATTCCACGGATGGGGAAGCTGAGGCACAGGGAGGCAAGGAGACCTGTCCTGCGGGCAGTGTTGGTGGAGCTGGAATCAGAACCCAGGTCTGGTAACTGATCCGCCCCACTTCGGTTGCAGACCACCGGGCCGGCACCTGCTTCTCGGCGCTGATTACAGGCCGCTGTGCCGGGGACCTCGCCGGCCACTACACTCATAGGCAGTGTTGCTGTGACAAGGGCAGGTGTTGGGCGGCTGGCCCAGCCCCTGAGCTGTGTCCTCCGCGGGGCTCTGGTGAGTGGAGGGGGGGCTGCCTCTCGCCTTCCTCTGCCCCCCGCCTGCAGGTTGGGGCCCCGGGGCATGCTGGGGGCTGGCCTCAAACCTTGCTTCCTCGCAGAAGAGTTCCAGCGACTGTGCGTGCAGGGTTTCCCTCTGCTGCCCTCCTACCCTGGCCCCTTCCCTGGCCTTCCTGGCTTCGGATCCAACGGCGTGGGTCCCGGCCTTGGGCCAGCACGGCACAGCCCCCACGGCTCCAATGGGCATGGGGTTCCCAGCCTGGGCCTCGGCGATGCCAACATTGGTGAGGCCTGGGACCTGGGAGGAGGGGTCCTAGACCCGGGAGGGGGATCCAGGCCTGGGCAGTAGGGGTGAAAGTACCCACAGTGGTCTGGGGGTGGGAGGAGACTGGGGACCTGGGCCTCAAAGTCAGGGTTTGGGCCATGGCTGGGGGTCTGGGCTCAGGGTGGGGGTCTGAATCTAGGGCAGGACTTTGGGCTGAAGTGGGAAAGCCTGGGCATAGGAGGCAGGGTCCAGCCCCAGAGTGGGGGTCTGAGCCCAGAGGCAAGGCCCAGACTCAGGGCCCGGGGTGGGGTGGCCGATGCTCAGGTGCCCCCGCTGGCCCCACGGCAGGGACGGCCACACTGAACCAGACAATCGACATCTGCCGACACTTCACCAACCTGTGTCTCCATGGCCGCTGCCTGCCCACCCCGTCCAGCTACCGCTGCGAGTGTCACGTGGGCTACACACAGGATGTTCGTGGCGAGTGCATCGGTGAGCGGTGGCCGGGTTGGGGGGGGGCGGTGGCTGCACCCTGCCGGGCTGGGGCTCAGGGTCCTCTGCCCGCAGACGTGGACGAATGTGCCAGCAGCCCCTGCCGCCACGGAGACTGCGTCAACACCCCCGGCTCCTACCACTGCGGGTGCCATGAGGGTTTCCAGGCCACGCTCACCAAGCAGGCGTGCGTGGGTACGGCCGGCCATCGGAGGGTGGGGACGACGGGGGGCCTGGCTGGGGGTGGGGGGCATCCTGTGTCTGCCACCTGAATTAGGGCCGAGCCGAGGGGTGGGGCACCTGCTGACTGCCCGCCTCCCTCCCCGCAGACGTGGACGAGTGCGTTGTCAGCAGTGGCCTGTGCCAGCACGGCCGCTGCGTCAACGTGGAGGGCAGCTTCCAGTGCATCTGCAACGCAGGCTTCGAGCTCAGCCCTGACAGCAAGAGCTGTGTGGGTGAGTTGGGGGTGGGTGGGTGTGTAGGGGGCTTCTGGGCCCCATGGGCTGTCTTCGAGGGCCCCCTTGCATCTTCTGTGCTGCTCTGTCACCCGCCTCCCTCCCCACAATCAATTCTCTGCTCACCCTCTGAGCCCAGCCAGCCGAGCTGAGGTTTTTCTTGTGTCCACCTCTGGTTCGCTTCTTCATTCCCCTCTCCGTGAATTCACTCCATGCACCCTGGGAAGGGCTGTCTGATCCTGAGCCTGAGGCACACCCCCTCTCCTGTCCCACGAGGTGCCCCCCGCCCCAGAGAGATGGGATCAGGACCGTGGAGAGCGCCCTGCTCATAGGCTACGGCATCCGGGGTACCATAGCTTGTGGGGCACTCTGGGACCCCCTTTATTCTCTTATGTCACCTTGTCTGCGGAGACCTGCCTTCAAGTCCTCCCTTAACAGGAAGGATTTTCTCGTTTCTGCATTCTTTCATTATTTATTCGTTCATTCATTTTTAAAAACCTTTTTAAGCATCTTTATTGGTATATAATTCACATGCCGTGAAAGTAGTCATTGAAAGTGTACAATTCAATGGCTTCTAGTATATTCAGAGTTGTACAAGCAGCACCGAAATCTAAGTTTAGAATATCATTATCATCTCATCTCCATTAGTAGTCATTCCAGAATCTTCTCTCCCTCCCCCCTGGCCCTGGGCACTAGGCTAATCAATTGGCTTTCTGTCTCTGTGGATTCGCCTGTTCTGGGCATTTCGTGTAAGTGGAATCACATGCTATGTGGCTTTTTGTGACTGATTTCTTCCACTGAGCATGGTGTTTTCAAGGTCCGTCCATGGTGTAGCGTGTGTCAGGGCTTCACTCCTTTTCGTGGCTGCGTAGTATTCCAGTGTGTGGGTGAACCATTGTTTTTATCTTTTCATCAGTTGACGGACATTTGGGTCTTCTCCACTTTTTGCAATTATGGATAACGCTGCTATGAACATTCACGTACACGTTTTTGTGGGGATCTTTCAATTGTTCATTTCTTTTTCTTTTCTTTTTGGGCACAATCCTGTATTGTTCAAAATGGATACTTTTTTTTTTTGAGGAAGATCAGCCTTGAGCTAACATCTGCTGCCAATCTTCCTCTTTTTGCTGAAGAAGACTGGCCCTGAGCCAACATCCGTGCCCATCTTCCTCTATTTTATATGTGGGACACCTGCCACAGCATGGCTTGCCAAGTGGTGCCATGTCCGCACCTGGGATCTGAACCAGTGAACCCTGGGCCGCCGAAGTGTAACGTGCGAACTTAACCGCTGCAACACTGGGCCGGCCCCTCAAAACTGATACTTTGATAATTAACTCATTTCTGCACCTACCACCTTCCTTTAGACTATTTTAAATAAGGTGAGATTCACACAAGATCAACTGAATCACTTCAAAGTGAACAATTTAGTGGCCTTTAGTAATTCCCAATGTTTGTGTGACCACAACCTCATTTATTCTGGCTTTTTTGTGTGCGTGCAGCAAAATACGCATAGCTTTTTTTTTTTTTTTTTTTTTTAAAGATTGGCACCTGAGGAGCTGGCCATGTGGCCGAGTGGTTAAGTTCGTGCGCTCCGCTGCAGGTGGCCCAGTGTTTCGTTTCGTTGGTTCAAATCCCGGGCACCGACATGGCACTGCTCATCAAACCATGCTGAGGCAGCGTCCCACATGCCACAACTAGAAGGACCCACAACGAAGAATATACAACTATGTACTGGGGGGCTTTGGGGAGAAAAAGGAAAAAATAAAATCTTTAAAAAAAAAAAAAAAGATTGGCACCTGAGCTAACATCTGTTGCAAATTTTTTTTTCTTCTTCTTCTCCCCAAAGCCCCCCAGTACATAGTTGTGTATATTGTAGTTGTAGGTCCTTCTGGTTGTGGCATGTGGGACGCTGCCTGATGAACGGTGCCATGTCCGTGCCCAGGATCCGAACGGGCAAAATCCTGAGCCACCAAAGTGGAGCGCGAGAACTTAACCACTGGGCCACAGGGCCGGGCCCCACATAGCATTTTCAAGTGCACAATGTGGTGGCATTTAGCACATTCCCAATGTTGTACACACACCACCTCGTTTATTCAAAAGTTTTTTACAGCGAAATATATATAGCACAAAACTTACCACTTTCACCCTTTTTAAGGGAACAATTCAGTGGCATTTAGTGCATTTCACAATGTCGTGCCCCATCACCTCATTTATTCTTGGAATTTTTTTTTTTTGCGTTTTTTTATTGTGGCAAAATATACACATTTACCATTTCAGCCATTTTTAAGGGAACAATGCAGTGGCACATAGTGCAGTGTTGCATGGCCACCACCTCCCTAGTCAGCTTTGAACAATATTTACCGAGCGCTGACACGTGCCAGGATGGAAGATACAGATGTTAGCAGGGAGCCCCGTCCTGCCCAGGGGAGCTCACGTTCCAGCGGACACACTGATGTCCAGGCAGACACAGTCAGACAGCGATGTCCTGTCCGACTCCCACGCCCCTGGGAGGGGTCCCCGGGGGGCTCAGCTCTGGCTCTGCTCTGGAGAAGCGAGAGGGAGGGGCCGGTCCACACGGCAGGGCTGACTCAGGGAGGGGCAAGCACCCAGCCTTGGCTGCCTGGATCCAGCATCTCCGGGTGTCCCCAGACCACAACGAGTGTGCCACCACCACCATGTGCACCAACGGCATGTGTCTCAACGAGGATGGCAGCTTCACGTGTCTCTGCAAGTCTGGCTTCCTGCTGGCGCCCGGTGGCCGCTACTGCGTGGGTGAGGCTGGAGGCTGGATCAGAGGCAGAGATGGGGAGGCGGGAAGGGCCGGCGGTGGAGGTAGGGGGGCTGCGACCCATCGCAGTGTCCCCGCGGCCTCCATAGACATCGACGAGTGCCAGACACCGGGCATCTGCATGAACGGCCACTGCACCAACACCGAGGGCTCGTTCCACTGCCGCTGCCTGGGGGGGCTGGCAGTGGGTGTGGACGGCCGTGTGTGCGTGGACACCCACGTGCGCAGCACGTGCTATGGGACCCTGGAGAAGGGCTCCTGCGCCCGCCCCTTCCCCGGCGCTGTCACCAAGTCCGAGTGTTGCTGTGCTAGCCCAGATCACGGGTTTGGGGAGCCCTGCCAGCTGTGTCCCGCTAAGAACTCTGGTGAGCATCCGGCTGCCCGGCCCCCACCAGCTTTTCATGGCCCCGCGCTCCATCAATCCTTGCTTCCAGTCCATGACTCTGGGGGATGAGGGGGCGGGGGTCTTGGCTCCCATGGGGAGGGGGGGCTTCTCTTCGCTGGGGGCTCTCCCCAAGAAGAGATTGAAGGAAATTGCTCTTCCCGTGGCGGGGTCATCATAGTCCCAGACTCCTGCTCAACACTGAGGGGCCGTGTCCTTGGGCTACATCCTATAATGGCAGCAATGGCCATGACCCCTCTCGCCCTACCCCCCCAGCTGAGTTCCAGGCCCTGTGCAGCAGTGGTCTCGGCATCACGGCGGATGGCAGAGGTGAGTGGGGGCGGTGCCGGGAGCCAGCAGGGGGCAGGGTTGTGGTTGGGCCCTGTATTTTTTTTTTTTTTCTGGGGCTGTGGAACAAAGTGCTACAAGCAGCGGAAATGTATCATCTGGCTGTTCCAGAGGCTAAAAGTCTGGGATCAAGGTGTCGGCGGCGTGGGTTCCCTCGGAGGCTGCAAGGGAGAGTCCATTCCTTGCTTCTCTCCTAGCTACTGGCCATCTTTGGTGGTCCCTGGCTTGCGGAAGCATCACTCTGATCTCTGCTTTCATCCTCACATGGCGTTCTCCCTGGGGGCGAGTCTGGGTCCACATTTCCCCTTTTTATAATGACACCAGTCATACTGGCATGCGTTGGGGGATCCACCCTAATGACCTTGTTTTAACTGGATTGCCTCTGTGAGGACCTTACCTCCAGATAAGGTCACATACTGAGGTTCTCGGGGTCAGGACTCCAACGTGTGGATTTGGGGGTCACAGGTCAGCCCGTGACAGACATGGCGGATGCGGGAAGCCGTGCTTCCTCCCGTGGCTCCTTCCCCTCCCTGCCATCTCCTTCCCTCCTGAGCCCTCCTTTCTGTCCCGCTCGCTCTGCCATCTCCAGCGGGATTCTTCCCATTCCCCCAGGACTGGCCAGTCCCTGCCCGGGGACCCCTGGCTGATCTCCTGTGGCCAGCAGGTCTCAGCCCAAAGCTGAACCGTTGCAACTTGAGGGGGAAGGAAATTCCCTGCATGTGTGTCTTTTTTCACTTGTTTGCTGATCAAACACACACACACACACGTGCACACACCCCCACACACACATTCCTTCCTGAAACAGCCTTTCTGCCTGAGCGGAAATAAAAGGATTTAAGATGCGGTTGTTTCCCATTGCAGGATAGGTGTCCTCCCCCTTCCCCCCCGCCCAAGTTAAAGGCACAGATTCTGGAGGCACATGCCCGGGTTCAGCTCCCACCCCTGCCCTTTACTGATTGAATAACCTCAGACGAGTTACTTCCCCTCTCTGTGCCTCAGTTTCTGTGTCTGTAAAGTGAGGATAATAACAGGACCCATTTCAGGGGTGGCGTGAGGGTCGGAGGAGTCAGCGTGCTTGGCACCAGCCAGTAAGCCTCCTGTGAAGTTAACAGTTGGGACTTCCTTTATTTTTATTATATTGCTGCTGTGCAAATGTCTGGTCTGTGGGTTCCAAACTGGGGACAGTTTTGCCCCCAGGGGACATTTGGCAATTTCTGGAGAAATATCGGAGAGCATGCCGGTGGCGTCTCATGGGTGGAGGTCAGGGTTGCTGCTTGGAATCCTACCGAGCCCAGGACGCCCCCCCCCCCCCCCCCAGCAGAGAATGTTCCAGGTTCAAATGGCCCCAGTGCTGAGAAATCCTGTTCTAGAGTGAGAGGAGGCGGGGTCTGGGCTGGAGCTTCAGCCCCAGGGACACGTGGCTTCTGGAGACCCCTGGTGAGCCAGGGCGGCTGCTGATGCCCTCTGCCCGCTGCAGACATCAACGAGTGTGCCCTCGACCCTGACATCTGTGCCAACGGCATATGCGAGAACCTGCGGGGCGGCTACCGCTGTGTCTGCAACCTGGGCTATGAGGCGGGCGAGGCCGGCAAGGAGTGCAGGGGTGCGTGTGCCCCGCGGGCAGGCGGGTGTCCCGGGGAGCCTCCGTGCACGGACCCCTCACCCCGCTCTTCCGCCCCGCCCTGCAGACGTGGACGAGTGTGCCCTCAACAGCCTCCTGTGTGACAATGGCTGGTGCCGGAACAGCCCTGGCAGCTACAGCTGCTCCTGTCCCCAGGGCTTCAGCCTCCGGCAGGACACTGAGACCTGCGAAGGTACGGGATCCCAGCACGCTGTGTGCCCTGTGGACGCACACGGACACACACACACAGATGGCTACACACGCTGCATGTGACGTGGACATGCACAGACACACACAGATGGCTACACACACTGCGTGTGGCGTGTACATGCACAGATGCGCACACGTGCAGGCACACACTCTGGAGCTCTGTACACACACAGGTACACACTCAGACACACGTGTGGTGGGTACACACACAGATGTATGTATGCTGAAAGACGCATGTGTACTCACTGTCACACATTCACACTCCCACACACCCGAGGACATACATACATTCATCTTCTGTCTCATACAGTTATACACACTCATGGGTATGCACACTCAAACCCAGAGATGCCCCCATTCACACACACACTTATTCTGACACTTTACACACTTGTCTTCACAGCCACACACAGTTATATCCTCAAAGGTGCACCCTTATGCATGCACTCAGATGTTCACACGTGTGCATGAGATCACTCAGTTCCACACACCAGTACTCACTCAAAATACACGTAAACACCCACAGTCACACTCGAAGACACTCCCACACAGTCACACACACTCACATGCGCCTTCTCGAAGAGTGTGTGTCCACATTCTCTCACACACACTTAGGCTCACAGTCACACACACCCTCACAGACCTACACACCTGTGCACTCACGCACGCTCACACATAGGTGCTCACATCCACAGAAGATGTGCCCATCCTTGCTCAAGCACGTGTGCCTGCTGTTGCCCACATATCCTTGGTGGCAAAGACCTTGCCTGTCCTGCAGCCCCTTCCACACTCACGGACACACGCACTCACACGCACACACGCTTGACCCCACCTCCCCGGCCTGCATCTTCTTTCCCGCCTCCCCTGACAGCCAAAGCTTTCCACAGCACCGTCCTCTGTCCCCAAGGTCACCAGAGCCCCCCACGTGTCCCTTCTCAGACCCTGTCCTGTTCACCCTCTGCAGCCGCCTGCTCCTCACTTCCCCAGCTGACCCCAGCCATGTCCAGGCCTCTGTCCTCTGTTTTCCTTCCTACTTCTCACTCTTGTCCTATCTTCTCCATGACCGACCCTTGAGGGTTGCCATTCCCCACTGCGTCTGTCCCTCTGTGCTTTTCACATGTGCACGCTCCCAGGAGCACGTGTGTCAACGTGCTTGCAGGGGTGAACAACGCGATTCACTGCAAATGCATGCGTGCCTGCACATCCCATTTCTATGCATGCACACGCCCTGTCTGTGCACGCACGTGCTTGGACACGCTTGTACCACCCTTCGCTGGGCTCTGGCAGCCCCGGGGGGAGCAGGGGGCCCTGGCCGGGTGGGGCTCGCCCTCCCGCAGGTCAGGGCCCAGTGGGGGCTGTCCTCGCAGACATCGATGAGTGCCTGTCCAACCCGTGTGTGAATGGCATGTGCCAGAACCTGGCCGGCTCCTACTCCTGCGAATGTGCCCCTGGCAGCCGGCTGGGGCCCTCCGGCACCGTGTGCCTAGGTGAGAGGTCCCTGATCTCACAGGGGTCCAGGGGCCCTGCTGCCCAGCGCTGTGTACCCCCCCCGGTGGGGGAGGCTGGGCCTCCGTGGGTTGGTTTGCAGCTGTGCGGCTGGCAGGTGAGCCAGGTGCCCTCTGTCCCCAGACAGCACCAAGGGCACCTGCTGGCTGAAGGTCCAGGATGGCCGCTGCGAGGCGAACCTGCTCGGAGCCACCTTGCGGTCTGCGTGCTGCGCCACCCTCGGGGCCGCCTGGGGGAGCCCCTGTGGACGCTGCGAGATGGGTAATGCCCCTGATGGGCTCCTGGGGGTCTCCCAGGCACGGCCACGGTGCCCGCTGGGGTGCCCTTCAGAGAATTGGGGTGGAAGAGGTCCCCCAAGTCTGGATGGAGGGAGCGATTCCTCTCCTCGTCCTGGTTCTTCTAACCGCAGACCCCGCCTGTGCCCGCGGCTTTGCCCGCATGAAGGGGCTCGCGTGTGAAGGTAATTCCCCCGTCGCCGTCCCCCTCGAGCTGCACGTGGGCGGGTGGGTGTCAGGGGAGCTGCCTGGGGTCCCTCCCTGAAATCCTTTGAGATGGAGAGAGACTCCCCATCCTGGTACCCTGATCTTCCCCACAATGCCCCAGCTCCTGAGGCTGGCACTGTGCCCTGCCACCTCCCCAAGGACAGCTTGGGTCCGGAGTTCCCAGCTCCTGGGAGCCCCCAGCACTCATCTCTCCCCTTGTCTGCTACTACCCAGATGTGAACGAGTGCGAGGTCTTCCCCGGTGTCTGTCTCAATGGGCGTTGCCTCAACACCGCCGGCTCCTTCCGCTGCGAGTGTCCCCAGGGCCTGACGCTGGACACCACAGGCCGGCTGTGCGTGGGTGAGTCCGTGCGGGGTCCCCATGCAGGGCCATCTGCCCTGCTTTCACTGTCTCCACGCCCAGCGACTGGAGACCCTTTCCAGGAACACGAGGGACCCAGGGAGTCCTCTGGGACCGTCCACCTCCCTCAGCATCCATGGCTCAAACACTCTCCCCACATGGCTCACGTCCAGCTCAAAGGCTCTGAGATTTTTCCCCCTGGATGAGAGTTTCTTGGCTTTGCCCCATCAACATCTTGAACCGGAAGTTTCTTAGCCAAAAGCACGTGTCGGCCAGCAGACAGGGCTCCGGGTTCTATCAGTTTTCCCTTCTGTAGTCACACCGACCCATTAGTAGCCTGCTCGTCGGCATCTCGGGGCTGGTCACCCGTAAGGCAGGCGGGCCAATGACACTTCTCGACTCTGATCTTCTTCTAAACTGAGTTTCAGCTGCACAGCGGGTCTTCTCAGTGACCCCAAAATGCGAGTAAGGAAGGAAGGTCACTGAGGAAAGAGAAAACAGCCTTGCCTTGCAGGACCCACCTCTGCTGAATTCAGGGCCGGGTGACGTGCAGAGATGCGAACTCTGGCTTGCGCTAGTCCAATGTGACCATTAGCCCTGGACAGAGGCACTGGGCCCAAGAGACCCCAAGAAGGACCCCAGTGAGTGTCTCAGCACTTCCAATTTCCCCCAAAGATTCTGTAAGGGGGTCTCATCCTCCAGTGGACCCACTTAAGCATATGTTTCTTTTGCAAAGAGAAAAAGTTGTCCTGGACGAGGGGTCAGCACACTTTTCTGCAAAGGGGCAGAGAATAAGTATTTTTGGCTCTGTGGGCTGCGTGGACTCTGTAGCAGCTACTCAGCCCCAGCGTGTAGCGCAAAAGCAGCCACAGGCACTACGGAGACAAAGGGACACAGCTGTGTGTCAATAAAACTTTACTTACAAAGACAGGCAGCCGGCCCCCAGGCTGTGGCTACTGGCCCCTGTCTTAGCCCCTCGTGTCTGGCGTTCAGGACAGTTTGTCTGCTCTCAGATGGTCCTGTTCACAGATTAAACACACAGATGCTGGAGCCGGGTGGCCTGGTTTGAACCCGGCTCCACCTCCTACTGACTGTATGGTCTCGGGCAAGCTGCCTGATCCTTCTGTGCCTCTGTTTTCTTGCCTGTAAAATGGGCACGATAATAGTGTTTTCGTCTCGGGGTGATTTTGAGGATTCGATGATTGATATGCTTAGAGCAGCACCCAGTACCTAGCAAGCTCCCTCACAGTGCGAGTTATTATCATTAAAACAGAGTTGTTGGGGGCCAGCCCAGTGGCACAGTGATTAAGTTCATGCGCTCTGCTTTGGCTGCCTGGGGTTCGCAGGTTTGGATCCTGGGCGTGGACCTACACACCGCTCATCAAGGCATGCTGTGGCGGCGTCCCACATATAAAATAGAGGAGGATGGGCAACAGATGTTAGCTCAGGGCCAATCTTCCTCACCAAAAAAAAAAAAAAAATTTATTGGATGACATCAAATCTCAGCATGAAGAAGTCTCTCCCATCTCAGTCTTCCTGTCGAGGGGGATGTTTCAGATGGGTGCTGCTGAGGGAGGCCGTAAAGCCCATGTGGCGGTGGGCACCGTGTGGCAGGGGTGGGTGGGACTTGGTGACTGTCCCTCCACACAGACGTGCGCCTGGAGCCGTGTTTCCTGCACTGGGACGAGGACGTGTGTGGGGCCGCCCTGCCCGGCAAGTACCGGATGGATCTCTGCTGCTGTTCCGTGGGCGCCGCGTGGGGGTCCGCATGCGAGGCCTGCCCGGAGCCCGAGTCCCCAGCGTTCGCCAGCCTGTGTCCCCGGGGGCTGGGCTTTGCCAGCCGGGACTTCCTGTCTGGCCGGCCCTTCTATAAAGGTGTGTCTGGGCTCCGGGAACCTGGAGGACGGGGAGAGGGCACAGCATGGGCAAAGGCCCAGGGGCAGGAAGCGAGTTTGAGAGTCAGCAAACCACGCACCGTCAGAGGTGCGGATGCCCAGAAGCGAAGGACCCCGGGATGCTGGGTTGCTGTGACAGCCCGTGCCCCGCCCCGCAGATGTGAACGAATGCAAAGCGTTCCCCGGCCTC
Organism: Equus quagga; assembly: GCF_021613505.1. Lineage (NCBI taxonomy): Eukaryota > Metazoa > Chordata > Mammalia > Perissodactyla > Equidae > Equus > Equus quagga. The sequence goes on from NC_060280.1 coordinate 91,559,741, forward strand.
TGCGTGCACGGCACCTGCCGCAACACCGTGGGCAGCTTCCGCTGCTCCTGTGCAGGGGGCTTCGCCCTGGACGCCCATGAGAGGAACTGCACAGGTATGTACCCAACTCTCCCTCTTGGGGGGGCACCTGTGGGGCTAGGGGCCACCAATTGGATGGCGTTAAGGCTAGTTTGTAGGCGCTTCTTGTCCTGCCCGCCTGCTGTCTGACCCAGGGCAGGTTGCCACCCTCTCTGGGCCTCAGGGACCTGGCTGTCAAAGCTGGCACAGGGGCCTCGGGCTGGGGGGGCATTCCCTGTGCTCGTCTGGGGCTCCCGCGTGGCCCCGTGTGTCTACAGACTGGGAGGCCCGGCCCCTGTGCCCTCTCTCCACAGACATCGACGAGTGTCGCATCTCCCCCGACCTGTGTGGCCAGGGCGCCTGTGTCAACACCCCGGGCGGCTTCGAGTGCGAGTGTTTCCCCGGCTACGAGGGTGGCTTCGTGCTGATGAAGAGCTGCGTGGGTAGGCGGCCTGGCCGGGCCGCGAGGGTCCTGGCCGAGCGGAGGGATGGTGGGGACGTTGGTGTGACGGATGCGGGCGGAGGGGGCAGGCATGGGCAGAGCTGTAGTCCAGCTGGGACACAGCGAGCGTGGGCGCCACGTGGCGTCGTCCCCAAAGGCAGCCAGCCATTGGGTCCGGGGGACAGAAGGGAGACCTGGGGACCACGATCTGGGCAAGTTCTCCCAGGCGGGTGTGGCGGGAGGAGACGCGAGGGCCTGGGAGAGAGGAGCCTCTTGTCCTCGTCCTTTGTTTTATTCACTCAGTGAACGTTTCACGTGTATCTGCTCAGGGGACTGCAGAAGGCAGGAGCAGAGGGCCCTTCTTTCAGAGCTCGTGACCTAATTAATAAAACAAATCCCCAGAGAAATGCGAAGCAGCCACCGTCAGAAGCACTCAGAGGGGCCACGTGGTGGGGTGGGAGCGTGGACCCCCGGGATGTACCCTGTTCTGTGGGGCTTGAGGTTGTGGCTGAGAGAGTGGGAGTAAATGGGGTGAAGAGGGGCTGAAAGAGTAGCCTGGAGGGAGAGCAGCACGTGCAAAGGCCCTGGGGTGAGCCTGAGGGCTAGAAGGAGCTGCTGTGCAGAGGGCCAGGTGGAGGGAACAGCATGTGCCAAGGCCCTGAGGTGAGCCTGAGGGGTAGAAGGAAGCATGGGAGGCTGGAGTGCGAGGAGGGTGGTGAGCTGGGGGGCAAGGCCGCCTGCTTCTGGCGCTGATGCCCCATGGGGCTGGGCCTTGCCTTTCTGCTGTGTCCCATGCGGGTACCAGGGAGGGGGCTTCTGAGGGCCTCCTTCAGCGACTCCAGGAGTGTCAGTCTTGTGGCCCCGATTCTCCTGATAATTGCAGCTCGCTCCCTGGATGACTTGTCTCTGCTCCTCCTAGCGCCAACCCTGCTCCCCTGGTTGCCTGAGCCCAAGCCTCCAGGCACCCCGGGGGGTCCACAGGCAGTTCCTGGAGCCATCGTGCCCTCCTGGCTCAGTACCTGCACACCTGCTCTCTCCCCACACGCCCAGACGTGGATGAGTGTGCGCGGGACCCGCGGCTGTGCCGGGGCGGCACCTGTACCAACACGGATGGGAGCTACGAGTGCCAGTGTCCCCCTGGACACGCACTGACGGCCCAGCGCACAGCCTGTGAGGGTGAGCGTGCAACCGGGTGTGCAAGTGGGGGAGCAAGTGTGAGCGGTTTGAGTGAGATACTGGGAACGTGTGTTTGAGCCTGTTTTGTGTGAATGTGCAAATGGAAAAGCAAGTGTGCAAGGATGGGTCCATGTGTGTGTAAAGTGTGACTATGCGTGGGTGTGAGATGGAGGGAGTGTTTATGTGCGTGTGGGCATGAGAAAGTGTGAGTGCACCTGTGACTGTGTCTACCCACACAGTGAGTGTGTGATGGGTGCTTGTATGCGAGCCTGTGTGAGTGTGTACATGTGTGTCTCCACAAGGGTGAGTGTACCTGTGTGTGTGTTTGTGAGTCTGCATGAGCTGTGAGAGTGTGTGGGTGTAAATATGTGTTTGCACGTGGGTGAGTGTGTTTGTGGGTGAGTGGGTATGAGGGTGTGTTTGTGGATCTGTGAGTGTTAAAGGGTGTGAGTGTGGCTGTGTGTCGAGGGGAATTGTGTTTGCATGTGCGTGCATGCGAGGGTTGTTTGTGAGTCTGCATGAGTGTGCAAGAGTGTGAGTGTGTATCTGGCTGTGTATTTACACAAGGGCAAGCATATGCACCTGTCAGTAGGTGTGAGGTGAATTTGTGCACCCACGTGAGTGTACACATGGCAGTGAGTGTGCATTTGATTGTGAATGGTATCTACTGAGCGTGATTGCATGTGAGCGGGCATGAGAGGTATGTGTGTGTGAGCCTATGAACATGCACATGGACGTGTATATCGGTGTGGATGTGTGTTTACAGAGGGTGACTGTGTGAGGGTGTGTTCGTGAGTGTGTAGACACACCCACAGGGTGTGTCATGTGAGCGCCTCGGCGTGTGCACGTGTCCGAGGGTCTCAGGGTCAAGCAGATGGCTGGCGGGGCCCAGCCCGCCCTTCGCTGGGGGCCCCTTGCCCACCAGCTCTCGCCGGGCCCCCGCCAGCCGTGCACTCCCCCCAGACATCGACGAGTGCTCCCTGAGGGATGGCCTGTGTCCCCACGGCCACTGCGTCAACGTCATCGGCGCCTTCCAGTGCTCCTGCCACGCCGGCTTCCAGAGCACCCCGGACCGCCAGGGCTGCGTGGGTGAGACGGGGTCCCCGCGGCTCATAGGCACCTGCCCCCGGCCCCGGCCCCCGGCCCCACTCCTGCCCTCAGATCAGCCGCACGCTGGACCCTCTCCCCAGCTGCTCTGCCCCCGCAGACGTCAACGAGTGCGGCACTGGGAACGGCGGATGTGACGTGCACTGCGTTAACACCGAGGGCAGCTACCGGTGCGGCTGTGCGCCCGGCTACTCGCTGATGCCCGACGGGAGGGCCTGCGCAGGTGGGTGGGTGCCGAAGCAGGAGGCGTCTGCCGACCCACCCTGGCTCGGCCCCGGCTAAGCCAACCAGACCCAGGCCGGCCACCAAGCCTGTGCGGGGTCCCTGGGCTCCCCTCTGGCCTGGCCCATCCACAGCACAGCCCCCCTGCCCCCCAGACGTGGACGAGTGCGAAGAGAACCCGGATATCTGCGAGGGCGGCCAGTGCACCAACGTGCCCGGGGGACACCGCTGCCTGTGTTACAACGGCTTCGTGGCCACGCGGGACGCGGGGACGTGTGTTGGTGAGGAGCTGGGATGTGGGGTGGAGGAGACAGTGTGGGAACTCAGCCACCAGGCCTCCCACAAGGAGGCACATGTGCAAGACAGGCCCCAGGTCCCATCCCGTCACAGGCAGGCGGGGGAACAAGGCTTTGCCATAGCGATCGGCGATCTGCTCGTGGCCACGACGCCCTGAGCTGGTGCCAAAGCCCATGGGGTCTCATCTGTAGCATCAGGGCGCCCGGACCTCGTTCCTTTGAAGCACATTTATTGAACACTCACTGTATACCCAACGCACACACAGGCTCGTGCCCACTTCCGAGGGCTGCACTTGAAAATCGCTGCAGACCAAGGGGCGTCACGCAGAGGAAGGTGGGCGAGATGGGAAAGCCCCCCAGAACCGTGTTCTCTGAGCCCTGACTGGGGACCCCGAGCTGCTGGGGCCGTCATCATCATCCTCTCTCAGCAGCAGGTCCTCACGTGGCCCAGGTGGCCGATGTATACTGGGGGCCCCATCAGGAGAGAGCAAGGGGCAGAGTAGGGACGTTCCAGGAAGGAAGAATGTAACTCGGTGCCAAGGAGACGTGTCCAGCCCAGGGCAGCTGGGAGAGCTCCAGATCGCAGAAGTCTTAGCGAGCACTTACGGGCCCGGGACCAGAGAAGATAGGGACTGCTCCCAACTCCATGCCCTTGTTGCAGGTCCTCCTCAGCATAAAACCTCTGAAAAGGTCTGCAGGAGAAAAATCCAGTTAGCTTGGTCTGACTCAGAGTTTTCTAAATGTGTTCGGCTATAAAATCCTTCGGGGAACGCGGGCCCAGTGTGTTCCATGGAGCATGCTCTGTAAAATGTTGGCATAACGCAGCTGCCCAGTGCTGGGGCCCGAGGGAGCTCCCCGGCCCTGGAGACGGGCAAGAGAACCCCAAAGCTGGTGCGATGCTGGTGCAACCCCATCCCCCCTCACCTGCCTCCTCTCCCGTCATCCCCTCACCGAGTGCTCAGGCGTCACGGTCTCTGTCCCCACAGACGTGAACGAGTGTGACCTGAACCCCCACTTCTGCCTCCACGGGGCCTGCGAGAACACAAAGGGATCCTTTGTCTGCCACTGTCAGCCGGGTTACGTCATCAGGAAGGGGGCCACGGGCTGCTCCGGTGAGCCGGCGGTCAGCGGTGCGAGCCGAGGGGGCCCCGAGGGGCCAGCTGGGGTCATGGGGTCTGCCGCGTCGCTCGGGGCAGAGCAAGAGATTCCAGGGGTGGGGCCTTGTGTTCAATCAGGAACAGGACCCAGTCCAGAGCCCCGGGCTCCTCTTAACCCACAGCCCTCCGGGGGCCGCTCTGGAGCCCCCAGGGTCCGCAGCCTGATGATTTTCAGCGACACAGGGACAAACATTTCAGCATTTCAACGCTTATCCTTTTAGCCTCCCAGGGCAGCCGTGATGTGACCACAAGCCAGGTGGCTCAGAACCACAGAAATGTATTCTCTCTCCAGAACGGTTCTGGAGCCAGAAGTGCAAAATCAAGCCCGTCTTCCTGGGGGCTCTGGGGGAGCTCCGTGCCCCTCTCCCGGGCTCTGGTGGACCCCGGTCCTTGGTGATGCTTGGTCCGTAAACGCGTCACTCCAGTCTCCGTGTCTCGTCATCACATCACGTTTTCTCTGTGTCTGTCCAGATTTCCCTCTGCTTCTAAGGACCCCCGTCCCTGGGGCAGGGTCCCCGTAATCCAGGGCGACATCCTCTCCCCTTGGTGACACCCACAAAGATCCTATTTCTGAATAAGTTCCCGTTCCCAGGTTCCGGGAGTTAGGACTCGAACGTGCGTTTTTGGAGGACACTGTTCTGCCTGCTAAAATTAAGCAGTGATTTTAACGTGGACCAGAATCAAGTGTCACGTCACAGAGCGTCAAATGCAGGGCTTCTCAGGGGCTGTTGGTGTCGTTCGGAAATTTTCTTTTAAAATACATTGTCAGTGAAAACAGGAGGCGGTGTGAAGACCCGTTCAGTCCACAATAGCTCAGTTGGGTGATGGAGAAATGGGGCAGAGAGCAGAAGGATGATGCAGGACTGACCGAGGACTGGAAATCCTGCTGTAGAGAGAGGGGGCCGTGTTCCTTAGGACGGTTACTCTTAGCGTCTGCCCTGAGTCTCTCGTGCTGCCATTTCAAGACATTTCTGAGGGCTGCTGGGGTCGTGCCTCTTGGATTTTCAGGTTTCCCTCTTGGGCTCTGGGTGAAGGTGGAAGCATCTGGAGGCGGGGGGACATTTCTGGGCCAGCCCTCCCCAAGGGGGGGGGGTCCCTGCTCTGTCTCCTACGACTACACTTCAGTGTCCCCGCTCTGCCCCCAAAGCCCTATTTCTTCGAGGCCCAGGCCTCACGGGGCTGCTGTGTCCTCCTCCTGTCTCCTGGCCCTGCCCCACCTGTGACTGGGTCCCTCCCATCTCAGACGTGGACGAATGTGCGCTTGGGGGACACAGCTGTGACAGCCATGCCTCCTGCTTCAACGTCCCCGGGAGCTTCGCCTGCAGGTGCCAGCCGGGCTGGGCGGGGGATGGCTTCGAGTGCCACGGTGAGTGCCCGGGGGCGGCAGGTCCAGGCAGAGCAGCTGACAGAGGTCGGGGGCCCCAGATCGGAGGGTCTGCCCTCCCCCCTGCAGCCCCCCAATGCACACACCTGGGGGTCCCTGGGCTCCGTCTCCTGCAGATCTGGACGAATGCGCCTTCCGGGAGCACCGGTGCAGCCCCAGAGCCGACTGCCTGAACGTCCCCGGCTCCTACCGCTGCGCCTGCCGTTGGGGTTTCGCCGGGGACGGCTTCTCCTGTGAAGGTGAGGTCGGGGGGTGGGGGGAGGGCAGGAGGGGCCCCGAGGGGACGGCCACGTGGATTGGACTGCAAGGTGGCTGCAGCGGTCAGTTGGCGTCCCGACTCGCACCGGTTCACCCACGGCTCTGTGGACGCTGAAAGCATGTGTCCTCAGCCCACGGGGGCCAGGCTCAGAGTCACGGGGGGTGGTCCTCCGCCCCGGGCTCTGAATGTGTGGAGCCTGCTGGACGTGGGGAGCACCTGCCGACTTCCCTCCACCATGGATCCTGAGTGACCAGGTCCCCTCTCCTTCCCCTGGCCCTGACTTGGTCACCTGCTCACCGAGCCGGGGTCCGAGTTCTCAGTGCTACTTGCCTGCTCCCTGGGATCCTGGGTGACGGTGAAGGGTACAAGTGATGGGGACCCCCCCGCCCGCCCTGGGCGTCCTGGCCAGCTGGCCCCCACTCTGCCTCTCGGGGCCCCTCAGACAGAGACGAATGTGCGGAGGACATGGACCTCTGCGAGAACGGGCAGTGTCTCAATGTCCCCGGCGGCTACCGCTGCGAATGCGAGATGGGCTTCAGCCCCACGGAGGACCACCGGGCCTGCCAGGGTGAGGCCTGGGGCTGCCAGGGTGGGGGACAGGGTGGGCGGGTCCCTGCAGCCCGCTGGCACTGGGGGCGGCCAGAGCGGGCTGCCAGGCGGGGCAGGCTGACCCGGGGTCCCCACAGACGTGAACGAGTGTGTCCTGGGGAACCTCTGTGTGTTTGGGAGCTGTGAGAACCTGCCTGGAATGTTCCGCTGCGTCTGCGACGAGGGCTACGAGCTGGACCGTAGTGGCAGCAACTGCACAGGTGAGGGGGCAGCGAAGAGGGGGGCAAGGGGACGCGAGAGTGGGGGCGGGGAGGGGGCACAGGTCACTCAGATCTCTTCTCCACTGTTGTCTCCCGGGGCGGCCTCGTCTGACCCCCATCTCCAATAGCGCTCCTGTTCCCATTAAGCTTCTTAGCTGGTATCTGTCATCCTCTGAAGAAATGCCTCGAGTGAATGAAATCGTGCTCCCCCGTGACCCTCCAAATGGTCTGGCGCCCGTGTGTTTAAAACGGGTCCACAGATTTTGTCAGGATGGGGCCAGATAGTAAATATTTTCAGTTTGGGGGAGGGTCACACAGCCTCTGTTGCAACCACTCGGCTCTGCCGTCGAAGCTCGAAAGCAGACGCAGGCGCGAGGGGAATGAATGGACGTGGCCGTGTGCCGGCGAAACTTTGTTTGTACAAACAGGCGCCTTGAAAACGTTGGTTTTCAACGTTGGCTGCGCGGACCCGGGACAAGGAGCGCTTCCAAGGGGCAGACTTCGCTGCCAAAGTGAACACTGCAGGGAGTGGAGGGGTCAGGCGGGGGCCGCCGTTCCCCAGGCTCTTCCCAGGGGAGGACAGAGCCTCAGCCCACAGCCCTGGATCCAGCATCCAGGAGGAAGGCGGGGGGTGGGGGGAGATGGGGGCTGAGGGAGGGCCCCCTGCTGACGTGCTCCCCCCCCCAACAGATGTCAACGAGTGTGCCGACCCCGTGACCTGCTTCAACGGCCTGTGCGTCAACACGCCCGGCAGCTACCGCTGCAGCTGTCCCCCGGACTTCGAGCTGAGCCGCAGCGGGGTGGGCTGTGTGGGTGAGTGCCCCCCTGCCTCCCGCTGGGGCTCCAGGGTCAGGGAGCAGGACGGGGCCGTGGTCTGGGTCCCCCCGGCCTGTCCGTCTGTTCGCATCCACCTGCTCCTGGCCCGTGGGATCTTTGCTGGGCCCCGGCCAGAGTGGGTGTCCCGTCACCTGTTGAGACGCAGCTCTCTGCTCTGCGCATGCACACACACACACACACGTGCACACGGACACATGCATGCAGAGTTACACAGTCACACACACAGGTGCACATAGTTGCACACACAGAGGTGCAAACACACACACACACACACACCCCATTTCTTCTCTGCCACTTGTTAACCATCCCTTTCTGCCTGTTCAGACACCCGGGCCGGGAACTGTTTCCTGGACACGCACGACCGAGGGGACGGTGGCATTTCTTGCGCTGCTGAGATCGGGGTTGGCGTGAGCCGAGCCTCCTGCTGCTGCTCTCTGGGCCGGGCCTGGGGCACCCCCTGCGAGCTGTGTCCGGCCGCCAACACCAGTGAGTCTCCGGGCCGGGCCTAGGGCAGGCGGGCACTGTGGCCTGAGCCACAGAGACCTAGCTGTGGTCTGGGCCTCCCTGGAGCTTAGGGGGTCATCTCTGCTAAGGGAGGGAAGCTGGGAACCGGAGACGGGGAGGGCCTTGTCCTGGGTCACACAGCATATTCTTGGCACTTTGTTGGCTGGGCCTCTCTCCAAGGTCTGCTTGTGCCATCCCTCCCTTCAGATTCTTCTCTGTGTGTTTATACTCAGTCGCTCACTCAGTCAGTCAACAAACATCGAGAGTTCCTCTGTGCCGTGTGCTAGGGCCTGGGGACCCAGAGAAGGATAGAACAAGGCCCCTGCACACTGTCCGTCACCCGTAAACCAAGGGTCCCCAGACTGTGAGAGCAGAGCTATCTGAAGGGCTTGTTTGAGCTGCAGTGATGGCTCAGGAGAAAGCTATGGATAGGGAGGGGTTAGGGAAGGCTTCCCAGGACGAGGGGTGCTTGAATGAGGTTTTGAAGGGTGAGTAGGAGTTTTTCAGGCAGAGTAGGGGGAAGGGTATGCGAGGCAGTGGGAACAGCATGGGCAAAGACCTCAGCTAAGAGGCAGGGAGACATCTGTCCGCCTATTCAGGTGTGTGTGTGTGTGTGTGTGTGTGTGTGTGTGAGAGAGAGAGAGAGAGAGAGAGAGAGAGAATGTCCGGGGTACACGCTCACACACACAGATACTGGACCCTCAGGCTTGGCCGAGGTCTCTGGGCCCCAAGAGGCTGAGGAGGTAAGAGGTAAGGCTGAGTCGTTGGTGCAGTGGAGGCATGCATGACCCACTCTTGAGTCCTTCTTGGGGGACCTCCCCTCCCCTGCTTCCCCCAGGCTGTGCCCAAGTACCCCACACCCCAGCTCCACATAAGAGCCCGTTTTCCTTGCAGCTGAGTACAGAACCCTGTGCCCAGGTGGCGAGGGCTTCAGGCCCAACCCCGTCACTGTCATCCTGGAAGGTGAGTTCCTGGCCGACCAGCTACCTGTGCACGCGCTGGCTGGCCTGTCTCTCCTCCCTGCCTCACCAGAGGGCAGACTTGGGTGGCTTTGGGGGCGCCCAGATCCTCCTGCCTGGAGGCCAGGAAGCAAGACCAGATTGTGCTCTTAGTTTGGAGTGAATTGTCTCTCTTATTTCAACCATCTCTTCTTCCACATGTTGGTTTGTTGGTCCATCCTCCATCCATCCATCCATCCATTCCCCACTCCTCCATTCCCCTTCCTTCCTTCCACACACATATACATGGACATCCATCCATCCATCCACTCATCTACCCATCCATCCATTCATCCATCTACACTCATTTATCTTCTCATCCATTAACTCACTTGCTTTTTCACCCATCCACCACTTTTCATATCCACCCATCCATCCTCTCATCCATCCGTCCATCCATCCACTCATCTACCCATCCATCCATTCATCCATCTACACTCATTTATCTTCTCATCCATTGACTCACTTGCTTTTTCACCCATCCACCACTTTTCATATCCACCCATCCATCCTCTCATCCATCCGTCCATCCATCTGCTCATCTACCCATCCATCCATCCATTCATCTACTCACCTACCTGCCCCCCCACCCATCCGTTCACCTACCCGTCTTCTCATCCATTGACCATTATCTACTCAGACACTACTTTTTATATCCATGCATCCACCTAGTCACCTATCCATCCATCCCCCTCCATCCTCTATCCACCCATCCACTATCCGCCCATCCTTCTCCCTTCATCCATTTACCCATTTATCCATCCATCTCCCATCCATCCATCCATCCTCGTCCATTTATTCATCCATCTATCTATCCATCCATCCATCTACTCATCTATCTTCTTGTCCATTCACACTCTTGCTTATTCGCTCATCCACTTCTTTTCATGTTCATTCAACCACCCATCCATCCATCCATCCATCCATCCATCCATCCATCCATCCTTCTGTCCACAAGGTGCAATGAGATTGGAGAATCCCATCTAGAGGGAACCATGTGATGGACGGATGCATGGGAGGATGGAGACTATCAGATGAAGGGGAAGGGGGTGAGTTCAGGATGACATTGACCCCAGAGATAAGCAGCCTCCAAGATAAGCCCTGGCCTGAGCCCTCGAGATATCCGACATCACTTGGGTGTTCTTGAAGAAGCAGGACAGGCTCCTCCAGGGCCCTGGAGAACCCAGGGCAGGGTTTGGGTGTCTCCCGAGTCCTCTGCTCGGATTTAGCTTCCAAGGACGGCCTCCTCGCTTCCTGACAGACATCAACGAGTGCCAGGAGCTCCCAGGGCTGTGCCAGGGGGGCGACTGTGTCAACACCTTCGGCAGCTTCCAGTGCGAGTGCCCAGTCGGCTACCACCTCAATGAAGACACGCGTATCTGTGAGGGTGAGCATGGACCCTCCCCGCTTCCCCATGCATCCTCACTTCCTCCTCAGGTGCTGGGGCCTCAAATGCCCACAGGAGCCTGCTCACCTGCCTGGCTGCCTGGGGCCGGCTGGAAGGATGGAGAAGGTCTCATCCGAATGCCCTGGTCTATCCTTGGCCTGCTTGCCTGACCTCTGACCTCCCCGCTCTGAAATGACCTGGCCTTAATACAGCAGCCATGCCCCTCCTCCTTTGAGCAAAAGCTGAGCGAGATCCAGAGATAAAAGCGGGAAGGGAAAGACACAAAGGAACAGCCCCACCTCTCCTTCAAGCATCCCTTTACTTGTCTCCTTATTGTTCTCTTTTGCACGTCTTAGTAACGCCCAGCAGTTCACTGGTGTCCATGACTGTGTGTCACCCCTGTGCTGAGCATCCTCACTTGTCATTCATTCATTCATCTCACCAGCCCGGTGAGGGAGCTCTCGTTCCTATTATGATCCCATTTTTCAGATGCAGAAACTGAGGCTCCGGGAGGTTAAGTGGCTTGTCCAGAGACCTCAGCTAGTAAGTGATGGAAACTGGCTTTGAGCCCAGCCATCCTGATGCTCAAGCCTTCCAATGAGCCCTTCCAGTGCAAAGGACCACATTCATCCATGCACTCATCCATCCACCCACCCACCCATCCATCCACCCACCCACCCACCCATCCATCCACCCATCCATCCACCCACCCACCCATCCACCTTCCATCCACCCACCCATCCATCCACCCATCCACCCATCCATCCACCCATCTACCCACCCATCCATCCACCCATCGTTCCATCCATCCACCCACCCATCCATTCTTTTGCTTCCTTTCAACAATATTAACTAAGTACTTCCACTCAGCCAGATGCCGACATCAGCACACAAGGGCACACATCTTTTTCTCTGAGCAGCACTGTTTAGAAACTCAAGGAAATGGTGAAGGAAGGGAGAGATCTGAGATCAAAAGACCGATTTCCTTTGTACGTGCAAGTGGGAGCTGTCACACTAGAATCAGAATCCAGAATACTTGACATATATCCCGTCCCTCCCTGCCTCCCCCATCCCTTAGAGCATCAAGGGCAAAAGAGAGAAATCCTAGCCAAAAACATGGCGGTGTCCTGCGTTACTTGACCGTCTCAGGGTGGGGAGATCGTAACCTGACGTTGACCTTAGATGTGCAGCCTTGAAGGGCCAGTCCATGACTTGAGGGTTCCGGTCATGTCAGCCCTTCCCAGCAGCCAGACTCAAAGGCAGAAAACTTGTTCAGTAGCTCAGGGCTGTGTACTCCAAGGGCCCCAAAGTTGGCTTCATGCTCACTGTCACCATCTTGAAGTTCTTCCCATATTTTGAACAAGGAAGCCCCAATTTTCGTTTTGCACTGGGCAAATTCTGTAGCTGGTCCTTGTCGAAGACTTTGGCTCACTCCTGGAATCACTGGGTCATATGGTCATTCCATTGACCTTTTGAGGAACTGCCCAACTGTTTTCCAAAGCGGCTGCACCATTTGACATTCCCAACAGCAAGGCGCGAGGGTTCCAGTTTCTCCACATCCTCACGGACACTGGTGATTTTCTGTTGTTTAAAGTTATGTCAACCTAGTGGGTGTGAAGTGGTGTCTTATTGCTGTTTTGATTTGCATTTCCCTCACGACTGATAGGGTTGAGCGTCTTTTCATGTGCTTATTAGCCGTTTGTATATCTTTTCTGGAGAAACGTCTCGTTAGGTCCTTTGCCCATTTTTAAATTGGACTGTTGGTCTTCTTATTGGTGAGTTGTAATAGTTCTTTATACATTCTGGGTACAAGACTCTTATCAGATACATGATTTGTGAATGGATTCTCCCAGTCTGTGGGTTATCTTGTCATTGCCTTGAGAGCATCCTTTGATCCATGGCAGGTTTTAATTTGATGAAGTTCAATGTATCTGTTTTTTCTTTTCTCTTGTAGCTTGTGCTTTTGGGTTCTTATCCAAGAACCCATTGCTAAATATAAGGTCATTAAGATGGACCCCTATGTTTTCTTCTAAGAGTTTTATAGTTTTAGCTCTTACGTTTAGGTCTCCTATCTATTTTGAGTTAATTTTTGTATATGGCGTGAGGTAGGGATCCAACGCCATTCTTTTGCATGTGGGTATATCCAGTTTTCCCAGCACCACTTGTTGAAGAGACTCTTTCCTCATCGAATGGTCATGTCAAAATCAGTTGACCGTAGACATAAGGGTTTATTTCTGGGCTCTAAATTCTGTTCCATTGACTCACATGTCTCTCCTGATGCCAATGCCCCACTGTTTTGATTATTGTAGCGCTGGAAGTTTTGAAATTGGGAAGTGTGAATACCCCAACTTTGTTTTTCTTTTTCAAGATTCTTTTTGGCTATTTGGTCTCTCTCGCAATTCCATATGAACTTCAGGGTCAGCTTTTCCATTTCTGGGGGCAAAAAAGTCATTGAGATTTTGTTGGCAATTACGTTGAATCTGTAAATTGATTTGAAGAGTATCACCACCTTAAAAATAATGTCTTCTCATCCTTGTACCAGGATTACTTTCCACTTATTTAGGTCTTCTTTCTAATTTTTTTCAGTCATGTTTTGTAATTTTCAGTGTTCGAGTCTTGTGCCTCTTAGGTCAAATTTATTCCTAAGTGTTTAATTTTTTGGATGCTATTATGAGCAGAATTTTTAAAATCTCCTTTTCAGTTGCTCCTTGGTAGGAGATGGAAATACACCTAATATTTGCATGTTGATCTTGTATTCTGCAATTACGCTGACTTCCTTTAGCAGCTCTAATGGTTTTTATTTTGTGGGTCCTTTAGGATATCCTATCCTATATATCAGACCCCCTGGTTACTGTAAGTTTTTGACCAGATTTCAGAGTCCTGCAGAAATTGACTTTGTCAATTTTTTTTGCCAACTCAATCGTGGTTTTTGTGGAGGAATGGAGCCCTGGTGTTCCCTACTCTCCCATTTTTAATGCTGTCACTCCTCGCACACCCATGTTCCACCAGCTGTTTTTGTGCAGCCCACTAAGAATGCTTTTTACATGGGGGCTGGCCCGGTGGCTCAGTGGTTAAGTGTGCATGTTCCACTTCTCAGCGGCCTGGGGTTTGCCGGTTTGGATCCCAGGTGCAGACATGGCACCACTTGGCACGCCACGCTGTGGTAGGCATCCCATGTATAAAGTAGAGACAAGATGGACACGGATGTTAGCTCAGGGCCAGTCTTCCTCGACAAAAAGAGGAGGATTGGCAGTAGTTAGCTCAGGGCTACTCTTCCTCAAAAAAAAAAAAAAAAAGAATGCTTTTTACACTTTGTAAATGGTTGAAAAAAATCCAAAGAATAATATTTTGTGACCCATGAAAATTACATGAAATGCACATGTCACTGTCCATAAATCAAGTTTTTTTGGAGCACAGCCATGCTGGTGTCTTTCCCTGTGATCTGTGGCTGCCTTTACACCCAACAGCAGGGGGAAGAGCTATGTCACAGACCATTGTTTGGCTCTCAGAACTGAACACAATTTACTCTCTTCCCTTTACGGAAAAAGTTTCCTGCCTCTGGACGAGAGAATTGATCAGCTTGAGAATCAACTTTATTTTTTCAAAAATGCTTCCTCCATGGGGCGCTTGCTTCCTCTCACCTCACATTAGGAAGGACAGGATTGCCCTCATCTTGATGATAATATAATTAACTCATGGGCTCAGGTCATATTTTTTCTTTTTTT